>NW_026682857.1:0-152492 GCF_029962835.1 Magnolia sinica | reverse complement strand
CTACAGAACTTGGTTGATGAATTGAAGATTGGTGGTATAGATCTTCCTGAAGAATTCCTGGTCGGTGTAGTAATTGCAAAATTACCCTCATCATGGTTTGATTATAAAAAGAAACTGAAACATGATGAGAGGAAATACAATCTTGAAGGGCTTCAACGACATCTTCGTATAGAAGAAGAGTTCAGAAACTGAGACAAGAAAGAAAGTGCTTCGGAAAATCATTCCAAAGAAAATATAGTAAAAGATGACAAGCCAAAAATTCAGAACTCCAAATCTTTTCCCCCAAAGAAAGATACAGAGTTTAAGAAAAAGGGCAAGTGTCACTTCTGCAATAAGCCTCGACACTATATAAAGGAATGTCGACATAGGAAGAAACAACTGAAAGCTCAGGCTAATATGGCAAAAGACCAACTTGTAACAAGGGTTACTGAAGCTAATACAGTAATATCCGATGGTGGATGGTGGCTAGATACTGATGCAACCATTCACATATCGAAGGACTGAAACATCTTCAAGACCTATGAAGGTATTATAATTGGACAAGAAGTGAAGATGGGTAATAATGTTCGTGCGAACGTTGTTGGGAAAGGAACAGTCGAGCTTCAGTTTACATCAAGTAAAAGACTGATGCTAACAAATGTATTGCATGTACCTAGCATGTCTAAAAATCTAGTGTCAGGCGATCTTCTCAATAAGAGAGGATTCAAAATAGTGATTGAGTCTGATAAGTTGGTTATCACCAAGAATGGTATGTTTGTAGGCAAATGATATTCTTGTAATGATATGATTAAACTGAATATTAATAATAATAATGATGTTTCCATTTATATAGTGGATTCTATATCTTTATAGCATGTTAGACTAGGTCATGTTAATTATCATTCAATGAAAAGAATGATGATCGTAGGACTTATACCAAAATATGAAATTCAACAAGAAGAGAAATGTGATATGTGTGCTCATTCTAAAATAACCAAAAAACTATTTGAGACTGGCATGAGAAAATCACAATCCTTGGAGTTAATTCATTCCGATATCTGTAATTTAAATAATACCTTAATTCGTGGAGGAAAAATGTATTTTATCACATTTATCGATGATTTCACTAGATTTTTCTATGTATACTTGATAAAATCTAAAGATGAAGCCTTTGAAAAGTTTAAGCTTTATAAGGCCGAAGTGGAAAATCAGTTAAATATAAAGATTAAAGCCCAGAGTCCCGCGGGAGGGGGGGGGTTGAATAAGACTATGCTAAATTAAAAAATAAAAGCAGAATTTAAACAAATATAAATAAAGATAGCACTAAACAATCCCACAGAAATGAAAACAACCTCAAGTGTACAAGTATTGAGAGGTTGATACAGATGTTGTTCTAGGACAACCTTACACCAAAAACCAATGGTTTATGGTAGGACAACCTGATTCCTAGAACAGTCTGTGTATTAAAAACTCAAACCGATACAGAGGAATAAAGAAATAAATAGCAAAGGAAATAATTAAACTATTACAAAATTCTCATACTTGCATAAAAGAAATTACAACATTATCCACAAATGCATAAAGGGAAATTTCAACATCCACAAAATGAAATAATCAATCAATCAATCACCACAAAACCAGAAATTATAGTGGTTCACTTGTGTGTATACCAACTGTTTAGCAAAACAGTCACACAACTACTTCACTCCTAATATCCTCATATAGTGGATATTAGCGTTCACTATGAAATAGGCTTTTCAAGGTTCACCTAAAACCCTCAAAATTGTGTCTTTCATGTGGGCTTACACAATTCAAGAACCCCACATTCTGAGTTTTCTGGATCACCTCAGACAAAAAAAAAGAGATTTTTCTGGCACAATCTCAATGAAACCAAAAGAATGAATTTACAAAACTGTAAAATACTTATCTGGATATTCTCCTTTGATGTAGCCCAGTAGAACCAATTCAGAGTAGAAGTTCTACGTAGAAGTTCAATGTCCACACTCACTTATGAAATGGTTCTAAGTTCTAAATAGATTTTAATTTAAATCACCTTAGGCTAGCTTGATTTGATTTTGATTCCAAGAAATGAGAATACTTCAATTCCTCTTTCAAATAAAATTGGAATGCAGAATACAAAATCAAATGCAAAAAACTAATTAAAGAGAATATAAAATGAGCACTAAATAGCTTAAGAATATCACTAACTTATCTCTCAGATCGGCGTATTGATTTTGCTTGAATTGAATATCAAACTCTGAAATTCGTGCTTTATTTATAAGTGCAGAAATCGCACTCTTGACTGGTCCTGAGATCGGTTCGACTGGTCGAAGGACCAACAAACTTTTGAAAATTTGGGCGTGATAAGATCAGACCGTTCCACGACTGGTCAAAGGACCTACTTAACAGGTCGAGTGGCCTCCACGAGTGGTCGAGTCCTGCCTATGACTGGTCGTGTAGGACCATTTTTAGGTGCTGGACTTTGAGTCGAGCTTACAGGACTGGTCGATCACTGTTCACACTACCAGTCGAGCAGTCTCCAGGACTGGTCGAGGTTGTAACAAAAAATTCTAAAAATAAGTAACAAACTTAGGACTGGTCGAGCCAGTGCTAGGACTAGTCGAACATAGTCTAAGACTAGTCGAAAAATAGACTATGCACTTATAAAATGACCCAATCAAATTATGTATTCAAAATGACTTATCCTATGGTCAATCTAGGGTCTTCATACCTTATAAATGATGTATGAATATTGAATCTTCCTTTGCTTCAGTTGATATTTGTTCTTTGAAGATCACAAAGCTTGAGATCTTGACATACGATGAAGCTTGATCTTGAGACTTTCTGAAGTGTGAATTTGAAACACATTGAAGCTTGAGCTTGAGGTTCAAAGTAAAGAACTTTGTCTTGACTTGGAAGAAGCTTTGAAAACTTAAACTATTGAAGCTTGAAAGATTGAATTAGCACCTGATGTTGTACTTGAACATGTAATCTTGCATTTGAAGTTCTTGAGGTAAAGACCCTTGTTATTGTACATGAGATGCACAGTCTTGAATAAGTAGATGCGCTACACAAGACACAAATTCCAAGAGGTTTTGGCACTACAAAATTTGACAATCATAAGAGCTAGAAAACATAGCACTTACATAAAGCCCTCGGAAGTGATAGAGGGCGTGAGTACTCTTCTAATGAATTCAATGAATTCTGTGAATCAAATGGTATACGCCATGAATTTATGGCACCTTACACACCCTAACAAAATGGCTTGACAGAACGCAAAAATAGGACATTAGTTGAGATAATCAATTGTATGATATTAAATTTTGGATTACCACTGAATTTGTGGGGGGAAACATTATTAACAGCAAACCATATTTTAAATGCTATCCCATATAAAAAATTGGATATCTCTCCATATGAATTGTGGAAAAAAAAGAAACTATATCTTTATTACTACAAAGTATGGGGAAGTATAACAGAAGTTAGGATGATTGATCCCAAGAGAGTAAAATTAGGTCCTAAAAGAATCAGGTGTGCCTTTATGGGTTATGGGATTAATAGTCCCGTATATAGATTTTTAGTTTTGGAACAATCTACTTTTACTGATAAAAATATGATTATAGAGTCTAGGGATGCTATATTTTTTTAAAATACAGTATACAAAGACTATATGAATAATCATATAAAAAGGCAAGTAGATGAAAATATAATAAAACCAATGAACGAAGAAACTAATAGCTTTCATGATAAATCTAACATTCATCCAAAAGGAAATGAACTAAGGAGATAAAAAAGTGCAAGAAAAGAAACATCTTTTAGCCCAGATTTCTATATGTTCCTTATAAAAGGAGATAAAAATAAAATACGAAAGGAGATTACTCTACCACTAAGTATTGAAAGTGATCTATCAACACTTAGTGAAGCTCTCTCATCTCCTGATGCACAATTTTGGAGGGAAGCCATAGACGATGAAATGGATTCCATATTCTCAAATAACATCCACCAGGTTCAAAGCCTATAGGATGTAAGTGGATTTTTAAAAGAAAGTTTAATCCTGATAGAACCATAAATAAGTTTAAAGCTCGATTGGTAGCGAAAGGATTTAGACAAAAGAAAAGTATTGATTTTTTTGATACATATGCTCCTGTTGCTTGCTTATCTACCATTAGGACTTTAATTGCTATTACAACAATTCACCACCTAGTAATTCATCAAATGGATGTCAAAACAACATTCTTAAATGGTGATCTAGATGAGGAAGTCTATATGAAACAACCTGAAGGTTTTGTTCAACCTAGGAAAGAAAAGAAAGTGTGTAAACTGGTCAAATCCCTTTATGGGCTTAAGCAAGCTCCTAAGCAATGGCATGAGAAGTTTGATCAAGTAGTACAATCTAATGGTTTTATAACGGCTCAATTTAATCGTGTTTGTGATGCAAGGTGTATTTAGGAACTTGGACTGAAAAAGGATACTAAAAGCATGGATTTGACAGTCTGAATTCACCAAGGTAAGGGACAGACCCCAGGAGATCAAGATCAATAGATTTGCGCGCCAGAGATTCAAGAAAATCGAGAAACTGAAGCTCAAGTGGTCCGAAATTGGTTTAGAATACAAGATTATAGGGTTCCAACCATCCGTTCAGTTTGAAACTTCATACAGAACCTAAAGACCATATATTAACCGTACATGTCAAAATTCGGCTGTTGGGTCCTTGTAAAAGCAGTCTAATGGATAGACCAACCCATAAATTAGTGATTTGGGGCCCACCTACTATCTGGATATGCTTAAATTTTCTTCTCAACGCCTTAAAAGAGGCGAAAGAACAGATGAACGGTGAGGATTTTTCATAAACATCCCTTGTGGACCCCACCAGCTGTGTTTGTGCACTGTGCACAAGTGCACTCAAGGTGCACAGGATCCAGAGCATCGATCAGCGGGCGCTGACCCGATCCTGTTTGCGTACGCACAACTCCGCAAGGTGCGGACGCTGATTCATGTTGTGGGCCCCATACATTGTCCACATGGACAATCAAAACCGTCCGTGAGATTCAAGAGGACCATATCACTCATGCCTAGGTGGAAAATTTTCAAAAGGTACCGGAGATACGTTTTTGATTGTCTAAAAGCAAGATCGACGGTGAAAGGATCTGGTACAATGGGCCATGCCAAATTTGAAACAAACCCACGTTTCCTCACCAGTTTTTCGTCAGGAATCCAATTAACGGGGTGGATTTCTCTGAAGACATCATTATGGGGCCCACCGAACACATCAGCCCAACGTGCGTAAGGTTTACGCGCGTTCGAAAAATCCAGATCTTCCGTGGAATTATGTGACCCAGAACGTGATTGGATCAGCAATCTGAACTGTCCAATTGAAGCCCCAGCCAGGGTTGACCCTAGCCGTGATGGAAGATGCACATCATGTTGGCCTCAGGAATCATGAACACCCAAACGCACCTTTTGTGATTTTCATCAGTATGGCATGGTAGATGTAGAAGCCCTTTCTGCGTAAAGGGATGCGTAAAGAGGAGTACGGAACTCATTCTCCAGGGGGTCCTTTGCCTATAAGAAAGAAGAGAGAGAGAACGGGAAGGCTATCTTGGCAAGAGAGATCCAATTTTGTGCTGAGCGTGGAGCAGAGAAGCCTGGACGTGAAGCAGTTTCTACAGAGATTTGTTTTCTTAGTTTTCTGTTTAATTTCTTTATGATATTTGAGGATAGCCTAATCATGTTGGGCTAAACCTCTTAGCTAGGGCTAAGAGGTGAAGCTTGTAGCATGATGGGAGAACTTTTTGCTTGTGCCTTTTGTTTAGACTGAACTGATGTTGATTTTAGTTTAATTAAGGGAATGTTTTTTAGTTTTTAATGGTCTGTTGTGACTAAAATTACAATGGGTCTGCGATAGCTTTGAGCATGTTCCTTTCCTTTTTATGTTTATGACGTCAGGAAGCCCTGTTGTTCACCATCGTCTCCTGGGCATGGCCGGATGACGGTACCCTTCCTAACCTTCATATCATGATGATTGGTTTTTAATTAGTTTAATTCTGTTGTTTACTTTGTCTCCTGGGCATGGTTTGGTGATGGAATCCATTCTAATTCATATACCTTTCATCTCTTGAAAACTAGATCAAAGGAAGTTCAGTCTTGATTTTTATGGTTACACCCTTCAACTGGATGAAGATAGACTCTAAGTCCAGTTGAGTTTTTGATGCAGGCATAAGATCTCCCTGATCTCTACAAGTGGATCCTCTGAATCCCTAGTTTCCTACCTTTGAATTCTAAATTTTAGATAAATATTTCGACATTATTCCTTAAATTCAATCGATATAGATTTCATCTTAGTCTAGTTCTACTTCTACTTAGTCTTAGATTACGTACAAGTTTTAGTCCCTTGGGATTCAACCTCGGTCTCATCGAGTTTATTACTACATCACAACCCTATACTTGGGGAGTGAACAGCAAACTCCTAAGCAATGGCATAAAAAATTTGATCAAGTAGTACAATCTAATGGTTTTAGAGTAAACTAAGCAGATAAGTACATATATATTAAATGTCAAATCATTATCTGCCTATATGTAGATGATATGCTAATATTTGGACCAAATGAGGACCGTGTGAAAGAAACAAAAAAGTTTCTAAGTACCAACTTCGACATAAAAGATATGGGTAAAGTCGATGTAATATTACGTATTAAGATTTATAATCTTAATACTGGAATAGCCTTAACACAATCTCATTACCTAGAGAAAGTGTTAAGAAAGTTTAATCAGTATGATGATAAACCAGTGTCAACCCCATTTGATCCAAATATTAAATTGGTTAAAAATACTGGTAGATGTAAAGCACAACAAGAATATGCGAGTGTTATAGGAACTTTAATATATGCAATGAATTGCACTAGACCCGATATAACATTCACGATAGGAATGCTAAGCAGGTATACCAGTAATCCAGGACAAGTACACTGGAATGCTATTTCGAGAGTTTTAAAGTATCTAAGAGGAACCATAGATTATGGACTGCATTATAAATCATATCCCACTATACTTGAAGGGTAGATCGATACAAGCTGGAATGCAGATAGCACAGAATCTAAATCTACAAGCGGCTGGATATTCACTCTTGGAGGAGGAGCAATATTATGGGCATCTAAGAAACAAACGTACATATCTCACTCTACAATGGAAAGTGAGTTTATTGTACTTGATGCTACTTGTAAAGAAGGTGAATGGCTAAGATACCTACTATTGGAAATCTCGTATTGGTCAAAACATACTCCTGCCATATCTATCTTTTATGATAGTCAGGCTACTCTTTGTCGTGTTATGAGTAAGACTTATAATGGTAAGTCTAAAAATGTAGGTCTAAGGCATAACTTTGTTAAAAGATTGCTCAGAGATGAAGTAATCATAGTGGAATATGTTAAATCCATCCTGAATTTAGCAGATCCCTTGATAAAAGGTTTATCAAGAGATCAAATAAAGAGAACCACTAAAGGAATGAGACTAAGATCCACAAAGATATAACTTTTACTCTTGATAGCAACCCTACCTATGTTTTAAAATATAAGATAGGTTCAAAGGGATAAACAAGTCAAGTAAGTGACTAAAACATACACTAGAAAAAGAAAATTTAAGTCTTATTCCTAAAAGTCTAGTGTTTGGTTTTTGCATATCATAAGAGGCTGAGTACTAACTCTTAATAGATCTATAAGCAGACTTTGATGAGATGAAGCAGAATCATCTTTGATAGATCTACCTATATGAGTAGAGAAGTGAGGCCGTTTTTAAAGATATTGGGATCGTCTCTAGAATACTCATGACATAAGGATATACATAAGACCAGAAATGTGCGAACTTTTAAATCTCCAGTTATATATGTATAGACGTATGTTATGTGTCCGGTGAGTCATATAAGGTCCTTAGTTCAAGACTAATGAGTCACTAAATACCTGACATAACTTTGATACGTATACACTAAAGTCAAGGTTCAAATCCAAAAGATACCTTTACTTGTGCACCTATTTATACTGATATGCCATTCGTTCTAGACTCTGATTTTATTTTTGAAATTGTGGGAGATTGTTATGTTTTTTAGAATAAAAATAAATTTTAAAAATAAAAATTATTTTTAAAAAGTAAATAAATATATTAATTATTTAAACTTTCCATAAATAGTGTGTATAGCTAGTCGGTAAGAGAAGAGATTTTTGCTTATGCAACCAGGGTTCAAACCTCCTCAAGGACGGTGCGAAGCACCATTCATGCACACGCGCGCGGTGTGGGCTGTAGGGCTGCTTGGGCGCTTTATTAGGCGCACTTAGCACTTCGCACGTTCGCATCGTCTAGAGAGCCTTAGTCTTTTTTGGCACTCGGTTCAAACTTTTTGGGCTATGGTACCCTGATGTTTTATTATCTTTTTTTTTTGTTGTTGATTGAAAGTAATTGTGACATGATTGTATATGTAGTACCTATGCCATGTGTCGCTTATGTGGATATAGTTTTTCCTGTTGGATAACTGCTTCTGTCTGAATGGGTACAGAAATAACTGTCATATGATAAAGAGTCATGTCCTTTCATGGAAGGCAATTATTTGCTGTGAATGGGTATGAATTTCTTGCAGAGGCACTTTAGCACCTCTTCAGGAAGAAATCCATAACTGTTTAATTGATATAAATCCTGGATACTATAATTCAGAAGTAAATACTCTTAATCCTCAAGATTATATCATCTTCTGTGTAATTACTCCCAATTTGATTTCTTGCCGAGTTTTTTCTAGACATCTTAAGGCATATCGATGTCAAAACGAGAGATTTGTTCAACACTTAAATGTGCAAATTTTCGTGTTGAAAATTAGATTGAGAGTTCATTGTATCTTGAAGACAATTTACAGATTTCCTTCGTTTGCACTTGCTGGAACTTCCAAAAAAAGGACAGCAAATCTGTCTTGAGAAATTGACTATTCAAGTCGAGTCTTGAACTCGATAGATCTGATCGTTTCGTTATCATTTTCTTCTATCCTCCGTTGTGTACAAGAAACACTTAAAAATTCTAACAACAATATCATCTGCAACAATAGGACTGCCAGAAGCAGAGGCTCTCCTGAAATGAAAAGCCAGCCTCTCACCAGCACAAGCTCTCCACTCATGGTCACTTCCTGCTACTAATGCCAGCACCGACACCGTATCTCCGTGCAAATGGACTGGAATCTCATGCAACAGCCTTGGAAGTGTATAACAGAGATAAGCTTACCAGGTGCGGGCTTCCAAGGTAAGCTGGATAACTTGAGCTTCCCCTCATTTCCAAACCTCATTCATCTCAATCTCAGTGGCAACACTCTCACTGGAACCATCCCAGCTCATATCGGCACTCTTTACAAACTCACGTCCCTCAACCTGTCTGCAAATAATCTTTACGGTCTATACTGAACTCGGGCCATTTGCATTAGATGTACTTGTTTTAGTCATACATTGATCGCATTAGCCATTCATTTATTTTATACACCGAACCACTTGATCGAAGGGACAGGAATGCCCTTTGGGCCAGAGCATCTAACAGGAGGTGGTCACCTAAGGAAATCATGCAAAAATCGCATGGATGGGATTGATTCAATCCATCTTGGCCTTATGTTTTATATAAAAGCCATGGTGGTTACCTAACAAAAGTAATTCTTCATAAATATATGCAATCCACGAAGGGTCATAGACGGTTAGACTTATTTTCTATGTAAACAATATTGACCGTCCGTAATTAAAGGCCATGGAACAAATCAAATGGTTAATATTTGCCAATTTGCGTGATTTGCGTTCGCGAGGCATCCAAAGAAGGGCCCACAAGAGTCGTGGTGTTGATTCGCCAACTGTACAACCATGTGCATAGAGAGTGGCACATGCTACCACATGTCAACATGTGGAAGGTGTTGATCGTGCCACGTCACCCTCATACCGAGTCCTACGTTGCCACGTCCACGTATAAAAGTACACAGACAAGAAGCCAACGGGAAGGTGGAAAAATCAAGAGAAATTTACAACTGTACGACCCATTTATGGCCCATTTACATTTGTAAGCCCACTTCTTTTTACCTCTCAAGAATAAGCCCGTACGGATGGAGGGCTTCCCAGAGGTCGAAAATGCTCCTGCTTTTCCTTCCGTAAGAGGATCGGCTGGTGCTCGAAGACGAGCGCTGACGCTCCCCGAACTCCGAGTTCTACAAACGGTTCAAAAGAGATCAAAGTTACATGGGCCCAACAGTTATGTATTTATTATATCTACAACGTTCATCCATATTTCGAGATCATTTCGGAGCATTATATATATAAAAAAAATCATATCCAAAGATCAATTAGACCACACCACAAAGAGCAGCGGGAAAATTGATTTTCACCGTTAAAAATTTTGTAGGGCCCACCATAACAATTATTTAAACCTGGATGAAGAGGAAAAACAAATTTCATAATGATTCAAAACTTATGTGACCCCTAAAAGGGTTTCAATGGTAGACATTCAATCCTCCATTGCCTTTTACCGTGTGGTCCACTTGATAGCTAGATCTATCTTATATTTCGTCTTAAGACTTAATATGAGTTCGCCAAATAGATGGACGGTTTGGATATAACACATACCTCATAATAAGACCCACAAAAAGCGGTGGAGATTACAACAAGATAAAAAATAAAAGCCAGGAACCTATGGCTACGGATTATAACCGTAGCCCATGCATTTTCAATATGTCCTCTCTTATGTATTGAAGTTCTTTCGATATGATCGAAAAAGGTCCAAAACTGTCGAGCGAGTTTGCCTAAAAAATCATGCAATTTTCGATATATATCGAAGCGTATTCGATGTGTATCGAAGGTATTTTCCATATGGCTACGGATTATAACCTTAGCTAAGACTGTAGTCCGTAAAAATCTATGCAATTTTTTTTTTTTTTTAAATTTTTACATGGAGAAATTTATTCTACCTACAATTTTCTCTAATACATATTTATATAAATATGTATATATAAGCATATAATTTTTTTTTTCTTTTTTGCATTTCTTTCTTTCTTTATTTAACAAGAATATCTTCTAAACCAAAATTAGTTACTTGATGTACCCTATATGATTTTGTGGTAGGAGAAGTTACTTTATCCAACCAACTTGGTTATTTTCCAAGATTCCATCAGGTCAATGGTTGAAAATCTATTTCATTTACTTCGCGGTCAATTTCAATCAGCTTGGAGTCAATTTCATTCATTTCATTTACTTCGCAATCAATTCCATGCATTTCACGGTCAATCCCGGCGATTCCCCTTCACTTCACGATCAATTCCATGCATTTCACGGTAAATTCCCTTCACTTCACAGTCAATTCCCTTCATTTCACAATCATTCCATGCATTTCATGGTCAATTTCGACGATTCCCCTTCACTTCATGGTCAATTCCATGCATTTCATGGTCAATTCCCTTTACTTCACGGTCAATTCAATGCATTTCACGGTCAATTCCCTTCATTTCACGGTCAATTCCATGCATTTCACGGTCAATTTCGACGATTCCCCTTCAGTTCACGGTCAATTCCATGCATTTCACGATCAATTCCCTTTACTTCACGGTCAATTCCCTTCATTTCACGGTCAATTCCATGCATTTCACGGTCAATTCCGGTGATTCCCCTTCACTTCACGGTCAATTCCATACATTTCACGGTCAATTCCCTTTACTTCACGGTCAATTCAATGCATTTCATGGTCAATTCCATTCATTTCACGGTCAATTCCATGCATTTCACGGTCAATTCCGGCAATTCCCCTTCACTTCACGGTCAATTCCATGCATTTCACGGTCAATTCCCTTTACTTTACGGTCAATTCAATGCATTTCACAGTCAATACCTTTCACTTCATGGTCATTTCCATGCATTTCATGGTCAATTCCGGCGATTCCCCTTCACTTCACGGTCAATTCCATGCATTTCACGGTCAATTCCCTTTACTTCATGGCCAATTCAATGCATTTCACGGTCAGCTCCCTTTACTTTATGGTCATTTCAATGCATTTCACAGTCAATTCGCTTCACTTCACGATCATTTCCATGCATTTCATGGTGCTTTATCAATTTCACTCCATTCACTCCCTTACACTCAAATACACGTCTGAACTCATCTTTGCCATCCTTATTCATTCTTTTCACCCATTTTCTTCATTAAATCTCCATAGGGATGGTAGAGATGAGTTCGGACGTGTATTTGATTGTAAAGGAGTGAATGGAGTAAAATGCATGAAATTGATCGTGAAATGCACGAAATTGACCGTGAAATGAATTGAATTGACCGTGAAGTGAAGGGGAATCGCCGGAATTAACCGTGAAATTCATGGAATTGACCGTGAATTGAAGGGAATTGACCGTGAAATGAAATGAATTGACTGTGAAGCGAAGGGGAATCAATAGAATTGACCGTGAAATGCATGGAATTGACCCTGAAGTGAAGGGAATTGACCGTGAAATGAATTGAATTGACCGTGAAGTGAAGGGAATTGACCGTGAAATGAATTGAATTGACCATGAAATGAATTGAATTGACCGTGAAGTGAAGGAAATTGACCGTGAAATGCATTGAATTGACTGTGAAGTAAAGGGAATTGACCGTGAAATGCATGGAATTGACCATGAAGTGAAGGGGAAGCGCTGGAATTGACCATGGAATGCATGGAATTGACCGTGAAATGAAGGGAATTGACCATGAAATGCATTGAATTGACCGTAAGTAAAGGGAATTGATCGTGAAATGCATGGAATTGACTGTGAGGTGAAGGGGAATCGCCTGAATTGATTGTGAAATGCATGGAATTGACTGTGAAATGAAGGGAATTGACTGTGAAATGCATTGAATTGACCATGAAGTAAAGGGAATTGACCGTGAAGTGAAGAAGAATCACCGGAATTGACCGTGAAATGCATGAAATTGATTGTGAAGTAAATGAAATGAATGAAATTGACCGCAAACTGATTCAAATTGATCGTGAAGTGAATGAAATGGATTTTCAACTATTGACTTGATGGAATCTTGGAAAATAACCAAGTTGGTTGGATAAAGTAGATAGGGTACGTCAAGTAACTATTTCTGGTTTAGAAGATATTCTTGTTAAATAAAGAAAGAAATGAAATGAAAAAAGAAAGAAAAAAATTTATACGCTTATATATACATATTTATATAAATATGTATTATAGAAAATTGTAGGTAAAATAAAGTTCTCCATGTAAAAAAAAAAAATTGAATAAAAAAAATAAAATAAAATAAAATAAATTGCATAGTCTTTTACGAACTACAGTTATTGCTACGGCTATAATCCGTAGCCATGGGGCAAACCAGCTTCAATGCATATTAAATGCTCTTCAATGTGTATCGAAAATTGCAGGATTTTTGAGGCAAACTTGCCGGACAATTCTGGATCTTTTTTGATCATATGGAAATACCATTGATACATATCGAAAGATCTTCGATAAATATTGAAGGACATATTAAAAAAGTAGGGGCAATGGTTATAGCTACGGTTATAATCGGTAGCCATAGGAAACCCATCACATTTCTTAAAAAGTAGGGGCATTTTCGAACTTTGGCCAGTCGTCCGTACGTATGAGGATTATTCTCGCCAGATAAAAAGAAGTGGGCTTAAAAATGTAAATGAGCCATAAATGGGCCGTACAGTTGTAAATTTTGCAAAAATCAAAATAACACGAATTGAATTGAGAATGCAGAGAACGTGAGTATATTTTATTATGGGAACCATTCATGCTGCCACGGGGCACCAGATCGTGCTATGTTGACTTGTCCATACTGGCTTTAACGGTACGGCTGGTTGCCGGCCGTCGCCAATTTCTTATAGAGACGCTTGTGTACCTAGCGTTGGTACTTACCAGGGTAGTGTTTTTTTAACGTGGGTAAGACGACCTAGTCGTGCATGAAATCCACGCCGTCCATCGGGTGTATCAACCGCTCTTTTAGTTGGTATGGCCCACCTTAGTTTTGGAATACTGCCAAATTTGGGTAATTCTTTCATGCAGACAGGAACATCAGATGAATGGATTAGATGGCATATAAACCATATATCAGCGTTAGGAACATATGTGACATCAGCACTGATGTGAAAATAGAAAATCAGAAAACCAGAATGCTCTGTTAGACATTAATTCTCTGTGCAAGTGCACGGTCGTCATCCAAACCGTTAAAATAATGTATACAATAAGTTAATACTTTTTTCTTTTTTTTTTCTTTTTTTTTTTTTCAGTCGTAAAAATAAGATGGGCAGCGCAATCGACGCCATCTGTATCAACCATTTCCTATAAATACCCATATATCCATCGTAAGTTTGTAACAGACCATAAGCAACAACAGCCATGGCCATACATAAATCTCTCTCCCTCGCTTTTCTACTCTTTTTCCTACCCTTTCTTTCTTCTTCCCATGCAACAATATCATCTGCAACATCAGGACTGCCGGAAGCAGAGGCTCTACTGAAATGGAAAGCCAGCCTCTCACCAGCACAAGCTCTCCACTCATGGTCACTTCCTGCTCCTAATGCCAGCACCAACACCGTATCTCCATGCAAATGGACTGGGATCTCATGCAACAGCCTTGGAAGTGTAACAGAGATAAGCCTACCGAGTGCAGGCTTGCAAGGTAAGCTCGACAACTTGAGCTTCCCCTCATTTCCAAACCTCGTTCATCTCAATCTCAGTGGCAACACTCTCACTGGAACCATCCCAGCTCATATTGGCGCTCTTTATAAACTCATGTCCCTCGATCTGTCTGCAAATAGTATAAGTGGATCAATACCCCTAGATATAGGGAATCTTGTGAATTTGAATGAGCTAGACTTGTCCATTAACCACCTAGATGCTTCTATCCCTTCCACTTTAGGGAACTTGTCAAAGCTTTCCATCTTGTACCTGCACCAAAATCGAATCTCTGGCTCCATTCCTCTACAAATTGGGAATCTAAAAGATCTGGTTCAGTTGTCATTGTACCAGAACAATCTGACCGGTCCAATTCCTCCTGCTTTGGGTAATTTGAGAAACCTTACACTGTTGTTGCTCTACAGCAATCAAATTTCTGGTTCAATTCCTCCACAATTTGAGAATTTAATGAATCTCGATGATCTTGAACTGTCCGATAACATTCTAACAGGTTCTATCCCTTCAACTTTAGGGAACTTGACAAAGCTGACAGTCCTCTCCCTCTTTCAAAATCAAATTTCTGGTTCTATTCCTCCAGAACTTGGGAATTTAATGAGTCTCAATGAGCTAACATTACACCAAAACAATCTGACAGGTCCAATTCCTCCTGCTTTGGGTAATTTGAGAAACCTTACACGGTTGTTCCTCTACAGCAATCAAATTTCTGGGTCAATTCCTCCACAATTTGGGAATTTAATGAATCTCGATAGTCTTGATCTGTCCGATAACATTATAACAGGTTCTATCCCTTCCACTTTAGGGAACTTGAAAAAGCTGACAGTCCTCTACCTCATTAAAAATCAAATTTCTGGTTCAATTCCTCCACAAATTGGGAATTTAATGAATCTCAAAAATCTTGTTCTATCCGATAACATTCTAACAGGTTCTATCCCTTCCACTTTAGGGAACTTGACAAAGCTGACAGTCCTCTCCCTCTTTCAAAATCAAATTTCTAGTTCTATTCCTCCGGAACTCGGGAATTTAATAAGTCTCAATGAGTTAGGATTGTACATTAACAATCTGACTGGTCCCACCCCTCCTGCTTTGGGTAATTTGAGAAACCTTACACTGTTGCTCCTCTACAGCAATCAAATTTCTGGTTCAATTCCTCCACAATTTGGGAATTTAATGAATCTCAACATTCTTGATCTGTCCGATAACATTCTAACAGGTTCTATCCCTTCCACTTTAGGAAAGTTAACCAAGCTTACTTTCATGTCCCTTTCTGACTGTCAATTATCTGGTTCGTTGCCTCAAGAAATGACAAACATGACAAATCTTTCCGAACTCTACTTGGGTGGCAACAGCCTCTCTGGTTATTTACCTCAGTTATGCCAAGGCAGATCTCTTCATGTCTTCAGTGCTGTTAGCAACCATTTCACTGGTGAGATCCCAAAAAGCATCAGAAATTGCACTAGCTTAATAAGAGTGCGACTTAATGGAAACCGACTTGCTGCAAATGTATCAGAAGCCTTTGGTGTATACCCGCATCTCATATTCATGGACATCAGTGACAACATGTTTCTTGGTGAACTCTCACCAAATTGGGGAGGATGCCGAAATTTGACAAAGCTACAATTATCCGGGAACATGATCAGCGGCAGAATTCCTACTGAGATAGGGCAGTTGATGCAGCTACGTGTGCTTGGTCTTTCTTCAAACCAGCTGGTAGGCGAGATTCCAAAGGAATTTGGGAGGCTGACTTCTTTGTTCAACTTAACTTTAAATGACAACCAGCTTTCTGGTCAGATACCCAAAGAGATTGGAAAACTATCCAATTTGGAGGTTCTTGACTTGTCAATGAATCACCTAAGTGGTCCAATACCACCTCAATTAGGTGATTGCTTCAAACTCCAATATCTGAAATTAAGCGAAAATGTTTTAAATGGAAGCATTCCTTTTCAGATCGGTAACCTAGTATACCTACAGGGTTTACTAGATCTAAGTCATAACTCCCTCAATGGACAGATATCACCACAACTCACGAAATTGATTCGGCTGGAAAAGTTAAACCTCTCCCACAACATGCTGTCAGGCTCCATTCCACCTTCTTTTGAAGGGATGTTCAGCTTGCAATCTATTGATTTTTCATTCAATGCTTTGGAAGGTCCTCTACCCAATAGCAAAAGCTTTCAGAAGGCTCCTGCAGAGGCATTCATAAATAATAAAGGCTTATGTGGTGAAGTGCAAGGTTTACGACCTTGCAATGCCTCTTCAATCAATCGTGGTGATGCGATGAAAGGTCACAGAGTTGTGATCCTAATTATTCTTCCTGTCTCAGTGGCCTTATTTCTTTTATTTGTAATCATTGGCATTTCTTACATTTATTACCAAAGAAGAAGAAATATAAAGAAAGAGGTTCTTGAGAGGAGCAGAGAAAATCCATTTTCAATATGGAATTATGATGGGATTGTTGTGTTCGAAGACATCGTGGAGGCGACAGAGGGTTTTGACGACAAATACTATATTGGAATTGGAGGGTATGGAAAAGTTTACAAAGCAAATCTACCACTGGGTCAGGTAGTAGCTGTGAAGAAACTTCACCCACTCGAAGGAGGGGATCAATCTGATCAAAGAAGTTTTAGAAATGAGATACAAGTGTTAACCGAAATCCGCCATCGCAACATAGTGAAGCTTTATGGCTTTTGCTGCCATGCTCGATGCTCGTTTCTCGTCTATGAATACATGGAAAGGGGAAGCTTGGCAAGTATCTTAAGCAATGATGAAGAAGCTGCACAATTAGACTGGACTCTAAGGGTGAAGATTATTAAAGGTGTGGCCCATGCTTTATCTTACATGCACCATGATTGCACCCTGCCAATTGTCCATCGAGACCTATCAAGCAACAACGTTCTGCTGAATTCAGAACTTGAGGCTAGTGTTTCTGATTTTGGCACTGCACGATTGCTAATACCTGATTCGTCCAATTGGACTATGCTTGCAGGCACTTATGGATATATCGCTCCTGGTTAGTCACTAACATATTCTCAACACTGAATAGTTTTATCATAAATTAGCCTTTAGTTTTTCTTAATATTTTCTATTTTTTGTTGAAATTATTTACTATAAAATTTGTGCATCAGTTACCACACTATTGTCAAATGGGGCAATATTCTAAGGCAACTGGAATATGAGAAAATTCATATTTGAAAATCTTAAGAAACTTTCACCACATTTTATTAGCTATTAAATTTCTGGCATTGACCATTTTTAACTGTACATTTGTTGGCCGCCAATTGGTTGGATAGAATCCTTCCATAAGTGTTATTTTTGAGATCTTCTCTATCTACAACATGGATCTTGTTTCCAGATGTTCTGGATTGATTTACATGCATACCAAGTTTAGATGGATGAGCAATGGGTAGTTAATAAATGATTGAAAAAGCTCGTGTCTTCCAGCTAAATCTCAGTTACCCAGTATGCTTTTATCATACTGAGTAAACTTAGTTGAGCCACTGTGAATGTTCCACACCTTCCATCTGTTTTTCTGGCTAAATTTAGGGGTTAAGCACAAAATTGAAGTATATCCAAAGCTCAAGTGGACCATTCCACAGGAAACAATGTGGAATAATGATTTCCACTGTTGAAACCTTCCTAAGGTCCACAGTGATTTTTATTTGTCATCCAACCTGTTCATAATATCACAAAGACATGGATGAAGAGAAAACACAAACATCAGTTTGATAAAAAAATTCTGTGGCCTCCAAGAAATTTTCAACGGTAGAGGTTCAATCACACTGTTGACTGTGGTGTGGTCCACTAGAGATTTTGATATGCTTATGTTTTGGGCTCAAGCCCTAAAATTATTTTTTAAAATGGATGAACGGAGTACTGGATAGATTAAATAAATAACAGTAGACCCCACAGTTTACTCAGTACGCTACCCAGTTCAGTTTGACATATGGATAGGAGTTTATCTATTGATGATTAACAAAGAATAAAGAATATGATTGAACAATCTTCTATCATGTAGAGCTTGCCTATACAATGAGGGTGACTGAGAAATGCGACGTCTATAGCTTTGGTGTTGTGGCACTTGAAGTGATGATTGGAAGGCATCCTGGGCAGCTCATCTCCTCCTTGTCATCACCAAATAGAGATGAGACACTGCTAAAGGATATGTTGGACCAACGTCTCTCCAATCCGACGGCGGGGGCTGCACACGAAGTCATATTTGCAGTGTCCATGGCCCTTGCATGCATTCGGCCGGATCCTGACTCTCGGCCAACCATGCACCATGTGGCTCAAGAGCTATCTGTTGGTGGGCCTTCCTTCTCTCTAGAGTCATTTCATGCACTTACATTTCGTCAACTGATGGATCTCAAGGTATAATTGGGTGTATGAAAATCAATGAGGTTGTGGGCAATTAGTGGCAAGAACATTATTGCTGTGTGTGTCTATTGTATGAAAATAATCAACAATCGGAGGTGTTTTTCTTGTTATGATGAGTACACAGTTCAGTGTGTGGATTTGATGTTTATATAGAGTATATATTTCTAGAATTGGTGATAAAAACCAAAATGTAATAAAAGTAGGATGAAAGAATAAAGATGTTTTCTTGTTTGATGGTTATCTTCTAACCCAAGGTTTTTATGCCCAAGAAGTTAACTTCTAGGGATTGTAATCCTTTTCTACGATACCTTTAATATGGATGGTTGAGATTGTTTTCAAAAAATAGGTCCAATCAAGCATTTGATACGTCGTGGATTGCCTCTCTCTCTCTCTCTATAGAGAGAGAGAGAGAGAGAGAGAGAGAGAGAGAGAGAGAGAGATGGTCTCCTAGGTACTATCCCGCACGCTACCTTGGTGCGGTCCAATTCCCACCACAGAGAGGAAATCGGATTGCTTACTATGTAAACTCTGTTGGGCCGGATGTGGTCTATCCATGCCATCCATCTGTTTTTCAAGCGCATTTTAATGGTCGAGACCAAAATTGAATCGTTTCCAATCCTCAAGTGGACCATAGAACAGGAGCTTTGGATGTGACTCATTCTTTGTATATTACCCTAAAATGATCTCTCAAGATGGATGGATGGCGTGGATACAAAACATATATCATGGTGGGGGTACAAAATTTGGTGACGTCACTTCTCAACCAATCAATAGCCAATCCGCGCCTGGGTCTCTTTGCGGGGAAGCGGATTGTCTACTAGGTAAACTTTGTGGGGCCCGCCGTGATTTATGTATTCCATCCACTCCTTACATCCATTATTTTAATAGATAATTTTAAGGCTTAAGCCCAAAAATAAAGTATATCCAAAGCTCAAGTGGGCCACACCACAGGCAATAGTGTGAATTGAATGTCAACCGTTGAAAATTTTCTTGGGGTCCACAAGTTTTGGATCAATCTGATATTTGTGTTTTCCTTTCATCCATATCTGCGTGATCTTATGAACAAGTCGAATGACAAATAAACATTATTATAGACCCCAGAAAGGTTTTAACGGTGGAAATTATTATTCCCAATATTTCCTGTTCTATAGTCCACTTGAGCATTGGAAGCGATTCAATTTTGGTTTCAACCATTAAAATGTGCTTGAAAAATAGACGGACGACGTGGATAGACCACATCCATTCAGAGTGGGCCCAACAGAGTTTAGTCAGCAGGCAATCCGATTTTTGTGTGAATTGGACCGCACCGAGGTAAGTGTGGGATAGCTCCCAAGAGACCATTACTCTCTCTCTCTCTCTCTCTCTCTCTCTCTCTCTCTCTCTCTCTATATATATATATATATATATATATATGGGAAATGGTTCTATGTGGTTGAGCTCACGGGAACTTCCCATGAGGTCGAGCTGTGTGGGCCCTACCTTGATGTGTGCCGAACATTTACACTGTGAATTTGATGGGTCCCCTTTAAATGATGGGATATCCCAAAAATCAGCCATATAAGGAACTCAGGTGGCCATACCATCTAAAATAATGTGAAGACTTGCTTAAAACATATAAAAGCACTTGGTGGGGCTCACCTAAAATTTGAAGCGTCTGAAACTTAGTCAGACCCCTTGTACAAGTGGGACACACATAATGGATGGGCTGGATTTGTGAACCACACCTCGGTGGGCCCAACAAATGATTATGAATGTTTTAATGGGAGGATAACCTCTCTCAACTTTTGTTTGTGGTGTGGCTCACAAAAGTAATGGATTGACTTGATTTTTAAGCACGAGGCCCACCATGGAATTTTGTATCCGATTGATGGGGTAGATGTTCGGCATGCATCACGGTGGGGCCCACACAGCTCGACCTCATGGGAAGTTCCCATGAGCTCGACCGCATAGAACCATTTCCATATATATATATATATATATATATATATATATATATATATATATATATATATATATATATATATAGTCAATCATAACCCATCCATGGCCTAGAAAAGGGATGGATAGAGAAAAATAAGGCCAAATCAATAATGGGTTGGATCATCTGATCAGTATTATTTTTGCATTGTAGTCTAAGAAATGTTTTGGAGTTAATAAACGGTTTAGAGTAACTGATTGGACTGTCCAAGTTAACATATGCCAAGAACATTATACTTTAGTGCTCTGAGAGTACCAAAGCATTTCTGTTCACTATGGATTTTATGTATAAGCCTCTTCCTCGGATTTTTTTAAAATCTTCATGGTATCATAATCTAATCACCACCAAAACCTACCTGGAAAATCCAATCACCATCGAAACCCATATCTGTCACTCCTACATTTCCTCATTTCCATACCTCCTGCCCGCCCTTTCAACACCCCTCTGAAACACATTCCAGCAACCTTTCTCAATTATGGTGAACTCAATCCATTTCAAAACCCATCTCTGCCAGCAACCATCCAAAAATGAAAAACACAAATAGACAAGAATGGGAAAGTAAAAAAAAAAAAACGACCTATAACACTCCACATCTTTGGGGCATCTCAAATGGAAATGCCGACGTTGAAACTTTCTAGAGGCCCACCTCATGTTTAAATGCCATCCAATACCCAATATATAACTCTTGTGGCACACAGGAAGTTTTCAATGGTGGTTGTTAAATCACCACTGTTTCTAGTGGTGTCGTCCATTTGAGATTTGAATATGCCTTATTTTTAAAATGACGTCCTAAAATGGGCAAGTCCACGCCATAGTGGGATTTCACCACCTATGGGTTTTGAACCCAAGACCTCGTGTTGAAACTCCTCAGAGTCCACCGAGGACTGGAACCCAAGACCAGTGACATGAATTGATTGTATAACAAGTTGGTGATAAATACAGGTGTGACCTTTACTTGGTCATCAAAGTGCTTTAGTGAGATGAGTGGCACCATTCACCATGCACTGTATTCTTCTTAATAGAATATTCAGACCTTTGTGTTATTTGGGACAAGCACATGAAGTGGGTGATAGGAAGCATTAGTCGGTGCTCAATGGATCCCCATAATATTGTTTATATTTTATTAAAGTAGTCCATTTATTTTGCCGAATCATTTTCAAACATAATCCCAAAATTAAGGTACATCCAAATATTAGGTAGATCACACTAAAGAAAACAATGGTGATTAAATGCCTATCATTAAAAACTTCCTAAGTCCTACATTAATGTTTATTTTCCATCAAACCTATTGAATAGGTCACATGACCTGGATGAAGAGAAAACACAAAGACCAGATTTATCTAAAACATTTGTGTGCAAGAATTTTTTAATGGTGAGCATTCAATCATCATTGATTTGTGTGGTCTGGTCCATCTAAGATTTGAATTTGACTCAATTTTTGGGCTCATGACCTAAACTGATTTGGAAAAATCAATGGATAGAATTGATAAAAATGGACGGATGACATAGATAAAATACATACATTATGGTGGATATAGAGCTTTAACGGTAACATCTTAGTAGTTGTTACATTGACCGTGGGGCCCATCTTGATATATATTGTATATCCATGCGGCTTATCAGTTTTTTCAGCTTATTTTAGGGCATGGTCCAAAAATCAAAGCAGATCCAAATATTGAGTGGACCATATCACACGAAATGGTGGTCATCAAGAAGTTTTTGATGGTGGCATTCAATCCCCACTGTGTGGTCCACTAGAGAATAGTATATGCTTCATTTTGGGGATGATATCTTAAAATAAGCTAGGAAACCTGATGAACAGCATGGATATACAACAAATACATCGAGGTGACTGCCATGGTTAGGGTAACACTTGCTGACAAGTTAGCCTAGTAACACCTAATCCGCTCGCTTTCAAAGGGAGGCAGATTTTTTGCCAAAGGGTGTTACCCTTCCATCCATTTTATGTGTTCATTTTAGTACACGAGACTAAGAATGAGGCGGATCCAAAACTCAAGTGGGCCACATAAGGGGAAATAATGAGGATTCAATGACCACCATTGAAACATTTGTATGGCCACAAAAGTTTTACATCATGCTAATATTTTTGTGTTTTCACTTCATCCCGTGTAAACAGTTTGGATGGCGTACGAACATCAAGGTGGAGCCCACCATAGGCATTTCTTTTCCTAATTTTTTCCTTTCATGCTGCTCACTTGAGTTTTAGATCCGCTTCATTTTTGGTAGAATGTTGGAAAATGAGCTTACAAAATAGATGAATGGGGTGGATATCTCACAATCATCACAGTGGGCTCCACTTAGCATCTCAGACTTCTTGGGAAAGGCTTTGGGAGGAAATCCATGTCCCTTTCAAAGCCTAGAACATGGCTGGGACTGTCAATGAGCTGGATCTGAGTTGCCCTCAGCCCAGATTTTGAACTGTTTTGAGTTGTGCCGTTGGGCCGGCCCTATTCAAAATTTAGATTATGGTAGGCCTGTGCCCAACCCATTGACAGCACACCTATGTACTATGTTGATGTGGCAAAGTCATGCAACGGCTGTAGGTTGCCATTGATCGCATGATGGAGGCATTAGGGTTGCTCCGTGTTTATGGCAGTGATCCGCCCTTGGTAGGAGTTGAAATTCGTAATTGCATCGTTTGCAGGGTGATGCTGGTAGTGAACCGTATGATCACACCTGAGGAGATGAGATTTAGCGACGATGAGATCTACGACATGATCCTAATTGATTTTTGTTAATTCAGACATGTCAAAATACTATTCGACAGGTCCAAATACTATTCCAGATTACTTGTTGGCTGATTTCCGCTAGTTTAGATTGGTTAAAATACTGTTCGACCAATCGAAATACTATTTGACAGGTCGAAATACTGTTTGATGAATCGAAATACCATTTGACAGGTCGAAATACTATTTGACAGGTTGACAGATGGGGTTGACAAATCAAAAATCACAGAATTTTCGGTTTAAATCTCTAAACAATTTTTAGTTGTTTCGACCTATCCACTAGACAACTCGACGACAGGTCGATTGACAGTGGAAATTTACATATTTTTCGAAGTTTATTTCCTTATTTGATTATATTTTAACGATTTGTTTAGGATTATTTAGAGGGTGTTAAACTCAATTTTTTTATTGTCATTCATTTAATCAATAAACTTTTTAAGAATTTTCTTATTTTCTCTCATGGATTCGAGAAACCTCTTGTGGATTCAAGATATTTATCGATTGAGGAAGACGGTGATTGACCTCATCACATCCTTCCGTGTCATGTTGGATAGCTTAACATAACTTATACGCTTAAGCAAAAAATGATTGCTTTTCTATTAGAGTGGAGTGCGATTGAAGGTGTTCGCAATAATCCTCAACAGAAGCCCATAGTTAAAGGGAAGACCTCCACTATTGTCATCCAACTGTACCCTCCTCGATAACTGTAATGCCCTTAAAATCGGGGGTCGAGCAGGAGCCCAACTCCCGAGCTCCAACACATCACTTGGGGGTCCCTTGACTAGTTGAGGTTACGCAGATTCGAGTCCGGATCTTGTGCGGACTGCGAAAATCTGAGGCGGTTTTCGCAAGGGTGTGAAAGTGAAGTTTCCTAAACTATAAATAGGGGTCCCTAGGGCTATTCTAAAGTATTCTAAGGCTTCCTAAAGGTATTCTAAAGGGTTCTAGGGTTATCAAAGGGTGTAGCAAGGGTGAGATTCGAGGTTGTTCGAATCGGGTAAGTCCTCTCTCTTTGTAATTGATGCTTTCATAGTGAAATTCTGTCGCTTTGTGCCATAGTTTTTTTCTGTAAGAATTTTCCAAGTAAAATATATGTGTTCTCTTGTATGTGCTTGGTGCCATTGAATTGCTATCCTAGATCTAGATTTATGTGATTCCGCAGTGCAAATCCCCAGTAAGTGGTATCAAAGCAATCGTTGTGGCACAGATCTGAATCTGCAGGATTAGTAATAATGGGAAGCACTAGGTATGAGATTGAGAAGTACTCAGGGAAAAATAATTTTGAGTTATGGAAGATCAAGATGATGAGTTCCTTAATCAAGCAAGGCGAAGATGGTCCTGTTGAGGAGCAAAAGTCTACCATGACTGATGATGATTGGAATACTCTTAATAAGAAAGCTTTATCATCGATCCGTTTATGTCTCACGGATGAAGTTCTCTACAACATCATGAGGGAGAAAACTGTGGGGAAGTTATGGGCGAAGTTAGATGATGTTTATGCAAAAGAATTCTCTGAAAATCGCTTGCACTTGAAGCGGCAGTGGTATAACTTCAAGATGGCAGAGGGTGAAAATCTGAAGGCTCACATCAGCAATTTTAATAAATTAATTTGCAAATTGCTGGATATGGAGAAAGTGATGAAAGATGAAGAACAGGCATGTATATTGTTGAATTCTCTTCCGACATCTTATGAGTCATTCAAGGACACAATATACTCAACGAAGAAAACCCTAATTGTCGACATCGTTATCTCGACCCTTCAAGAGAAGGCTATGAGAAAGCTTAACGTCGACATGGGAATATCTTCTGAGGCACCGCTTACAAGGGGTATGAATTCTGAACAAGGTACAGGTTCTAGGTCCAAATCCATGAGCAAGGGCAAGGGAAAGGTAAAGTGCTGGAACTGTGGGAAGGAAGGACATGTGAAGAAGGATTATGAAAATCCTAAATCGAAGAGAGAAGATTTTGAGGCTTGATATAGGGAGGCTAATGCTGTCGCATCTGATGGATCGAGTGAATGTGATGGTAATGTTTTGTTTGTGTCTACTATCAGACGACCATACGATGATCGTAAGGACGAGTGGATGTTAGACACAGGGGCATCTTTTCACATGACTCCTCATCGGAGTTAGTTTACCAGTTACAGGGAGTGCGATGGTGGGCAGGTATTTATGAAAAATGACAATGCCTGTAATGTTGTGGCTATTGGTACGGTGCGTATTAAGATGTTTGATGGGGTGGAGCGTACCCTGACTGATGTGAGGCACGTTTCTGATATGAAGAAAAATGTGATTTCTCTTGGTGTACTTGAGGCAATGGGCTGCAAGTTCACAGGTATTAATGGTGCTCTTAAGGTATCTAAGGGGGCACGGGTAATCATGAAAGCGCAACGACTCAGTAACTTGTACAGGTTGATCGGTAGCACTTCAAAAGGTGGAGGTGCAGTGGATGTAGTGGATTCCACCTTTGCACGTATGTAGCATATTGTGCATGGCCACATGAGCGGGCAGGGCAGGAAGGCTAAGACGTGCGGACAGGGATACAGAGCAAGTGGAGCAGCCACCTGTGAGAAGCATCACACGGCATGATCGCAGGAAATCGACGAGATACATGGAGGACTCCAATATTGCAGGGGATTCATCTTCTATTTAGATGGCTCTAGGTAAGCCTGGTGCTGAAAAGTGAAAGGTGACTATGGACGATGTGATGGATTCGTTGTACCAGACCGACATATGGGAGCAGGTGGAGCTTCCAGTGGGCCGGAGAGCAGTTAGATGCAGGTGAATCTTCAGGAGGATACAACATAGATACAGGGTGAGGTCGGTAACGAAGGGTTATGCTCAGAGAGAAGGGATCGGCTTCTCAGATATATTCGTGTCGACGGTATTGCAGGTGTCTATTAGATCCGTGATTGGCGCTGGTTGGCCAATGTGATCTTGAGCTGGAAGAATGAAGTGTAACACCCCGAACTTTTCAAGAACTTTTCAATACCCAAGTATTAAAAGTCCTCGGGTGTTACCATAAATTTAATTTATATGAGTACGATACCAATTTCACTATTCTCACCTTGCATCTACCCTCAAACTTGAATTTGACCACTGGGGATGACCTTCATCCATAAATCAAGTCATCCGACCGTTGATCATGTGGTCGGATACATGTACCTTCCCTCGACTAAATCGGTGAATAACTCTTTAACCATAATGATTTAGATGCAAGTTATTTTGTAAGAATTGTTTAGAAATAGACATAGAACCAAGTAGAACCGTTAGATTTCACAAAACTCTTAGATCAACAATAATTACAAAAATATCATCAACCTATACCTTGAATTCAAATTCACATGGTTCTCATGATCCGTTTCATGTGAAATTTTATACTAGGTCTAATTATTATAAATTAACCATACACATCAAATTTTAGCCCTTAGATCACATTAAATTAGCTACTTGATCTCTACATCCGTCCGTACACTTATCAGATTAAGATTCTGATCCGTTCATCTTGTTTACACCATATGAATATACTTAACCTACCATTAGAATTACAATATGAGAAACCTACATGTGTGAGAAAGTCACTCGATCCTAACGATAGTCATGTTCTACCCCTAATTACTCCAAAAACACACTTTATGACCATTCGTATATGAATTTGACCGTACATCCACCTACATACATGGTCAGGGTGCTAACCACTAAGTCTCCTATTTTTTAGCTAGTCATCTAACCATCTATCATGTTTGGATCCGCCAAACCGGCTACATGAATATCGCAGTGAACTGACCATCATAAAGATCTTAGGACATAGGTTGAAACCACTCGGTAACTCGTCAATCAAAGGTGTACAAATACTATTTCTAAGTGCGGAGAGTGTTAGCCAATAAACAAGCATCTCGACCATCCTTGACAAACTAGGGCCCAAATTTAACCAGTTGAGAGATCTTAAGAAATAAGGATGATTGGTAAAGTTTCACTTCCTTTAGATATCACAATAAGGAGAAACGGATGACAGAAGATACAACAAGGGGAAGGGCAAATTTGTAAATACCAAGTGCATGACTAAGGAGGATTGGGTTAAACGGTGAATGTCACCTCATGTATCGAAGGATCGTGTGGCCCACTTGGAAATTGGATCTGACTCAAACTTGGGGTTGTGGGCCACAACGACATGTAAAGAGTGGTGAATGGCATGGATTCTCCGAAAGATCATCACAAGTGGACCCCACCTAATCAAACAAGATTGGCATTTTTTCGCACAAGCTAGCTGTAACAACAGCGACTAAACCGAACGGAATGATGGGTTTCACCCCACTTCCCTACCCCGCGTGTGGGTCACCTGATCAATGGATTCCCACCATATTTTGGCCCCTGGCCTAAAACAACCCTACAAAACTAATGAACGGATTAGATCTATGGGAATGCCATTAAAGTGGACCCCACTCAATGCTACAGTAAGTCACAACTCTCCAAGCTAGAAATCCTTCCGAAATAAGTACGTATTCAAATTCAAAACGAACTGCCTCCGTTTCTTCCTCCTAAAACAATCACGTTCCAACTAGGATTAGCATCAATAGATCTCACCACTCCATATGGGATGATCCCTACCCTCAGTGGACCCTGCTAACTCAAGGACCGATTTGGAAAAGAAACTCTCTCGCATGCTACAGCAATGCCCATGAAAATCGTCATTGTAACGATATGTAGTTTAGATTTGGGGTGTACCCCATTAGCATGGGCCACTTGAGTTTTGATCTTGCACCACCCATAGTAAGATGGCCTAAATAGGACCCATAAAACATGACAGACGGTATGGATCTCACTAATCCTCACTGAAGGCCCCACACATTGGTGGTGCGTGTACACATAATGTGTACACTCCCGAGGATCACCAAAATTAAGGCCAGCCTAGATTTCACGCGAAGGAAATCCTTTCTTCCTTTCGCATTCACGGACGACCGTCCACTGGGACGAGTCGTGGCCCACCACGATCGTCCCTAAGGATGATCTGAACCATCCATTCAGTTAGTTACGCGACAAAACCCAAAACCTCAAAAAATTGAAAGACTCTATACAACTCGTGGCGTGCGCACCAGCCACACAAGGACAGTCGTTTCCCATTGAAACCGATAGTGGCAATTGTTCTGCGTAAGTTCAGCCAATCATCCAGTTGCGTGAATGATACGCACGGGTCCTCATGTCTACAAAAGACCTCCCGTCCCACTAGTATAAGCCATGACAGAAAGAAAAGAAGAAACGTGGGAGAAAGAGAAAGCTGAAAGATTCAGGGAAAACCCCAGATCTGAACTCCAATTCCCACCATTATTAGAATTTAACCGTTCTCCCGTTTAGTTGGATTCAAATTCTCCTGTTTTAATCGATATTTTAGTTCATCTCATGCAGTTTTCTGTTTTTAAATTTCGATTCCAGTTCCAGTGCAGATCGCTTGAAACCAGTTGCATTTCGGCCACATTAAAAGGTCTGGCTCTCACTTCCTGATTTTAATATATAAATATCTATCTTTTCATCCATTGCTATAAAACCCCTTTCTTATTAGTATTATTACCAAATAAATCCTAATCTTGCATGCCAGTTGGCCGAAGTTTTTCATCCCACCGCCGACTTGGATGGGGTACTACTTCTCTAGTAATCTGAGGGGCCCACATGATCTCTGGTTTGATCAATATACATATATTCCATATGGAGTGTGGTCAACGTTACCTAGATCTTACCTGTATCAATGTTCGACCCGGCTAGGTAATCTAAACCTTAGGTTGAGACCTTAACCCTAAATAGTTTGTAAGCTTGAACATAACTGTATAAATTTATAACTCATGATAGGGTTTGATTCTAAGGAAACACGCACTCCCTAGCAACACTGGTAGGCGATTCAAAGTATAAGGTGATGATTTTTCTCTTTAAGCTTTCCATTTCCAAATTAGTTTAAGTTATAGTCTTTATCAAATGTTAAAATTGTTAATTCATAGCATGCGATCTCTTATATGATTTATATATGATTTACGATTGATAATTGTGAAACATGATTGCATGCGATAGTTGCTACATGATAGCTCTTATTTTAATTTATAGTTCACATCATGACTTGTTTTGATTATTATGCTTAACATATGCCTGTCATGCTATAGCAGTATATTTTCATATGAATTGTTGTAAGTCATTACGAACCTATATTCACTACACTTATTAGTGGGTAAACCCTCTAGTATATGTGAACCCATACTTAGGATGTAACATGATGGAGTGTGGAATCGAATGAACCCTCGATTGGAGGTTATGTAGGACATGAGATTCCCTACTCAATTAATTTGATTGACCACTGATCGATGGGTTTCATTAAGCATCCTAAGGTGGGAGAAATCTCATGAGCCAGGGATGGTGGTAATGGGACACTATGCCCGAGCTGTCGGCCTACGCTGGGTGACGAGCCTCCCGTAGTGACCATTGAGTAACTTAAAATGGCTGATTGTAATTGGAATAATAACGAATTGGCTAATCATGCATCCATAGCATATTGGTGATGACGGGTGGTTAATTCTGGATGTTGTAGCATGTTCCCTTAGGAGCATTAAGAGATTACTTTGCTAGCGCCCAGACCACCGACTATCGACCTATTTGTCCGACTGGAAGAGCATTTCCAGGTCGATGATTGCATGGGTGACGAGCCCAAATCCGACTGGATACATCCCCAGGTCAATGATTACATGAGTGATGAGCCCAAGTCCGACTGGATAAACATCCTCAGGTCGATGTGCATTCATGCATCCATGCATATAAAAAGACTGCATCATGTACTATTTTGAATGTTTGTTATTTTTAACTATGCTTAGCTAAGGCGACGGTGTGTAATTTGAGGAGAATTCACACTGAGCTGGCCACTCATTCATCGAATATCCAACTATACAAAGTATGCAGGTATAGGTGGAGAAAACGATAGTATTAACCCTGACGGTACGATGGTGGAGCCTGAAAACGGATATTACGAAGACGAGCCGCAACAAGAAGCGGCCAGTTGTTTCGATTTAAATTAATAGCAGTAGTGCTCTTATGTTTAATTTGATACATTGATAATTTTGGTTTTAAAAAAAAATGTGTAATAAGGCCCCCAACTGAGTGGGCTAAATAATTGAGCTTATATGATATTAATCCATGCTTGCTTACGCTAATCATACTCTGATTTTAAGCTTTCGCTAGATCTCTGATTTATTAACTCTCGGGTTTCCAGAACAAGTCTCATACTTGAGATGGAAGGATGGATGTGGAGTCTGCACTTCTGTAAAGGAAAGTGAAGAGCAGATTTACATGAAGCAACCAGAGCAGTTCGAAGTTAAAGGGGCTGAGAAAAGACTTTGCAGGAGGACGTGGTTCGACTTGTCGCCTAGGCAGTGGTTTGATTCCTTCATGGTGAGTCAGGAATTGATGACATGTAGATCACCAATTATAACATATCTGAAATCAATGTACTGAAGACTTGGTTAAGTGGGACATTCAGGATGAAGGATCAGGAGGGCTGTAAAGATGGTTCTCGGCATTGAGACTGAAAGAGGAGTAGGTTTTGGTAATCACCAGAGGAATACCTTGTGTGTAGGTATTGATCAAGGATGTGATGGGCTAGGTAAAGCCGGAGAGCGTTCCCTACGCGTCTCTCCTCAAGTTTTCCTTAGAACATGTCCCAAAACAGATGAGGAAAAACAAGATATCTCATGAGCCTTATTTGAATGCGGTTGACAGTGTATGCCATAGTCTGGATTAGATCGGTTATTTCATAGGATATCAATGTTATGAGTAAGTACCCCGATAAACAATATTGGATAGTGGTGAGATAGTAAGAAGACTACGTATTTCCTTTTGAGAAGACAGGAGCAAAGGTGGTTGAGCACGTTGATTTTGATCCAACAGACATGCTCACCTAGATCGTTCCTGTAGAGAAGTTCAAGTTCTGTGTAACTTCTTTGGGCTTGGCGATGGCGTAAAAGAAGGACGGAGTGTGCACGAGAAGCGTTAACTGAAGCTATGATATGATGCAGAGATAAGAGAAGAGGGCAGCAAGATACACGGTTGAAGATTGAAGGCATGGTGGAGATTGTTGACAGATGCCTTAAATCTGAGCTGCTCGACCGGTTGAGGGCCTAGCTCGACCCATCGAGTGGTCCACTCGACTAGTCGAGGGCTGTTCGACTCAAAGTCCAGCGACTTGGGTTTTTTGGTGTCCGGGCTGCTTGATTACTCGAGGGGATGGCTCGACCAGTCGAGGGGATCCCTCGACCAGTCGAGGTTACCAGATCCTGCGCGGACTGCGTAAATTTGAGGCGGTTTCCGGACTTTTTCGGACTAAGTGCGTAAGTGGAGTTTCCTAAACTATAAATAAGAGTCTATATGACTATTTAAAGTATTATAAAGCTTCCTAAATGTATTCTAAAGGGTTCTAGGGTTATCAAAAGGTGTAGCAAGGGTTAGAATATTCGAGGTTGTTTGAATAGGGTTTTTCCCCGCAAGGGTTTTCCACGTTAAATTTATGTGTTCTCTTGTATGTGCTTGGTGCCATTGAATTGCTATCCTAGATCTAGATCTATGTGATTCCGCAATGCAAATCCCCAACAGTACCCTCCTCCATAACTTCTCTCTTTCCTCCCTCTTATCTTCATCCCTTCATTTTGTTTCTTTTTTCTTTTCTTTTCTTTTCTTTTATTTTTATTTTATTATTATTATTATTTTTTTTGTGGTTTTCTTCAAAGAAAGTGGATGATTGAATGATTACAGTTGCAGTTTTTGGGGGTTTTTCAATGGTGGAAGAGGGTAAAGAAAATTTAAGATTGAAATGGTGAGATTGAAGAAGAAACTTCTCTTTTTTATGCTAGGGTTAGTTTTTGATTGAGATTTTTTTTTTTTTTTTTGGCAGGCACGTTTGTTTACTAAATATACTTATCTATTGAATTAGTAGAAACCAAAATGAGCTACTCGAGGCATAATTAGCTGAAGCAAAACTATTAAAAAAAATAATTTTCATAATCAAAATCAAGAAAAAAAAAACACTTTTGTTTTAGCCTCAGTCAAAACAATGTAAATTCTCCTAAAACCTCCAAAGTACACACAACATGGGCCACCTGAGTTTTTTATCAGGCTGATTTTTGTACATTCACTTTATCCTTGCTAGTGACACTTGAGCAATGGGTCTGATGGAAGATACACACCATGGTTGCTCCACACAAACCTATGGTTGGCATCCAAACCATTATATTCGTTATGGGTGGCCAGCCTGAGTTGTGGATTTGGCTGAGTGGAATTTACATATAGAACTGGTAGGACCCACTGCTCTTGGGTGTTTAATGCATTGTGTAGAACTGGTCTTGAGGATCCCACGTAACCAGAAGCTGTGGGACCATGTAAAACCGGACTTGGAGGGATCCTATCTAAACCAAAGCTTTGTAGGACCCTGTAAAACTGGTATCGTAGAGAGTCCCTGCCGACAACTGCGGTAACATGGAGCCCATGTAAGCAAAAAACTGTGGGGTCCACTGTGTTATGCGTGTGACATCTACTTTGTCAAGTGGTTTGGCCAACTCATCTTAAGACATGAGAGCTCATAAAATAGGTGGATCCAAGTCACAAGCGGTCCACCCACAGGAAATAGAGGTGATTAAATGCCTACTATTGAAACCTTCTTAGGGTCACAGTATCAAATAACTCTTCTTGGGAATAAAATAATGTGCTTTGAAAAGGTTGGTATCTTAAAGTGCGATTTGTTTAAGAATCATCTCCCACCTAAAATAAATATCCATTCCAAATATCTTTTGTGACCTGGGTTAGAGATAGGCCTGTCAAAGGGCCGGGTTCTAACTAGCCAAGGTCTGCCCAGCCTTTGGGAATGGTTCATGACTTAGTGGTAGACAATCTTTGTTTCAACACTAAGATCATGGGATCAGGTGTATATGTAGCGTGAGTATGTGTTAAAAATAATAATAATAAATAAATAAATAAATAAAGTTCACTCCAATCTACAACGATCTAAAATGGTAGCTAATCTAATCTAGGCCCGATCCATGTGTAAACCTATTCACCATATTTAGATATGAAATAATCATCTAAAATAATGTTAAATATAATACTATTAATATTCTTCCATTAAAATGTTATAGTTATTTGGAATTTCGATTTGAAGGGATGCGGGTTGCCTACTCATGTGGGCTACTAGAGGGTGCACCACGGGTCCTTCAGTGATGTATGTATTTTATCTATCATGTTTATCCATTTTTTATAAATCATTTCACGGTATGATTCCAAAAATGTGGTAGATCCAAATGTCATATAGACCACATTAGAGGAAATAGTGGTGATTGAACGCCCGCCATTGAAAACTTTTTAAGGGCTATAAAGGTTTTGGATGAAGCTGATATTTGTGCTTTTCCTTCACCCAAGTTTATATTACCTAATCAAAAGGTTAGATGACAAATAAACATTACAGTGGGCCATAGGAAGTTTTTAATGAAACCATTTAATCACCACTGTTTTCTTGTAATATGGTCCGCTTGAGATTTGAATCTGCCTCATTTTTTTAGTACATGCACTATAATGATACGAAAAATTAAATGGAGAACATGGATAAAACACATACACTAGCAGCTTCAGTAGGCAATCTGTATCCAAATTGAAATGGTCATCTACAAAAATATTAATTAATATTAATAAATTGTTTAATTTAAATTAGAGATTAAATATTTTAAAAATACATTGAAAAAAAGAAAAAAAGAAATCGAACTTTTAAAATATTCCCTTAGAAACCATAAATGGGTAAACTAGGTTGGACTAGGTTGAGTCAGCAGACTTTTCGTGCAATCCAAACCCAAACCAAGTTGAGCTCCGGTCACCTAATAATTTGACTTGACTTGACCCAAAATCCAACTCGGTATTGACTCGACTCGATCCGAAACCCGACTCATGTGTTTGTGTATATAAACTCCAGATTTGATGTTCCATATCTGAGATGCCCTATGACTGATGGAGAAGCTGCAATTCCAGGCGGTGCACCTAGGTTTTGAGTTGTGATTTCAGCCCGTGGATACCTGCTGTACCTGACTCGGTATATGTGATCGGGTTGGACACTGTGCAGATTAGTCCAGGCCAGACTTAGACTTGGATCAGGATCAGGTTTAAGCATGCTAGACTCGGTACCAAGTCAGGTGGAGTTCGGGTCAGGTCTATTTCAAAACCGAATCGAGTCAGGTCTACCCTAACTCGGTCTGACTCGACTCAATGCCCAGCTTTAACTGCAATGATTGAGAATAAAATAAAGCAACTGTCTGCATTCAACACAAGGACCAAATATTGGATGGCTAGGATATCTCATATAGAGATGTTTGTCCATCCCACCGTCAAAGCAAGTTTCATAAAAGAGAAAAGTTTAATACTCTGGCGGAGTGTAATTGATGATACACAAGCTCTGGTCTGGAGCATCATACCTTCATTATTCCTCAAGCATATGTACAAGGTTTGATACACGTAGTTAACTTAAATGCATGGACCACATATAAGGATGGTTATAATGACACCACAAAATACCCCATCTGGTAGGTTATCCTAACCATTCAATTGGCATCTAGTGAAATGTGGGCCACTAGTTGCAATCATCCATCTTTTCGTGGAAGCTAAGGGCGGCAATGGGCCCTGTATATCCGACCCAAACCAAGAAGCCTAAACTGAATTTGGGTGGGCTTTGCACCTCATGTACATGGCCCATTCAATTTTTGAATTGGACTTTAAATCAATTGATTTTGATTAATCAGGCCTGTCTAACTTTAAATGTACATGTACCGTATATTCTGCAAATATGCTATTCTGATTCTGAGTTGGGAACCGTCCATCTTGAATGTAGACCCTTACCTTCCTTTCTTTAAAATGTCTATTTCCTTGTGCATGTGTGGCCTCTTGTCAGATGTCTTAAATTTGGAATTTTTTACCGTGCACGACCGGTTGTGGGTCTGGCTAGACTTGTCAAGGCCCGCTCGACTCGAACTCCAGCGAGCATCAGTTTTTTGGGTTCGAGGTGCTCGACCGGTGGTGGACCATGCTCGATCGGTCGGGGGATCCGCTTGACCGGTCGTGGTTACGCAAATTCGTTTCCGAAGTTGATGCGGACTGCAGATTCTGTGTCACCTTTCGCAAGGGTGTGAAAGAGAAGTTTCCTAAACTATAAATAGGGGTCCCTAGGGCTATTCTAAAGTATTCTAAAGCTTTCTAAAGGGTTCTAGGGTTATCAAAGGGTGTAGCAAGGGTGAGATTCGAGGTTGTTCGAATCGCGTAAGTCCATTCTCTTGTAATTTCTATTTCATAGTGGATTTCTGTCACTTTGTGTCGTGGTTTTTTTCCTGCAAGGGTTTTCTGCGTTAAAACATTGTGTTCTTCTGTGATTGCTTGTCACTATTGAATTGTTATCCTAGATCTAGATCTGTGTGATTCCACAGCACAAATCCTCAACAAGTGGTATCAGAGCAATCGTTGGGGCACAGATCTGAATCTGCAGGATTAGTAATAATGGGAAACGACAAGTTTGATATTGAGAAGTATTCGGACAAATAATTTTGAGTTATGGAAGGTTAAGATGATTAGTCTGTTAACCAAGCAAGGCGAGATTAAGGCTCTTGAGGAGCGAAAATCTACTATGAAAGATGATGAATGGGAAAACCTTGATAGTAATGCTTTAGCCTCGATTCATTTATGTCTCACAGATGAGGTTCTCTATAATGTTTTGAGGGAGAAAACTGCAGCTAGTTTGTGGGCGAAGTTAGAAAACATCTATGCAAAGAAGTCCTCTGAAAATCGCATACACTTGAAGCTACAATGTTATACCTTCAAGATGGCAGAGGGTGGAGATCTAGAAGCCCATATCAGCAACTTTAATAAATTGATGTGCAAATTGCTGGATATGGAGGAAGTGGTCAAAGATGAGGAACAGGCATGTATATTGTTGAATTCTCTTCCTGCATCATATGAGTCTTTCAGGGACACGATGTGCACTGCAAATAAAACCCTAAGTGTTGATACCATTATCTCAGCCCTTCAAGGGAAGGCCATGAGAAAGCTAAACGGCGACATAGGGGCATCTTCCGAGGCACTGATTACGAGGGACAGAGATTCCTAGCGAGGTACAGGATCCTCTAGGCCTATATCCAAATCCATGGGCAAGGACAAAGGAAAATTAAAGTGTTGAAATTGTGGGTTGTCTGGACACATGAAGAAGGATTATAGAAATCCTAAAACGAAGAAAGAAAATTCAGCAGCTTCTTCCAAGGAGGCCAATGTGGTCACATTTGATGAAGAATTAAATGGTGGTGAGGTTCTGTCGGTTTCCATGATTGGTCACTTACACGACAATCATAAAGACGAGTGGATACTTAACATAGGAGCATCTTATCACATAACTCTTCATCGGAGTTGGTTTACCAGTTACAAGGACTGCGATGGTGGACAAGTTTTTATAGGCAATGACAATGCCTGTAATGTTGTGGCCATTGGCACGGTAAGCATCAAGATGTTTGATGGGATGGAGCATACCTTTACTGACGTTAGGCACGTTCCTAATATGAAGAAAAGTCTGATTTCTCTCGGTGCACCTGAGGCTATAGGGTGCAAGTTCACTGGTATTGATGGTGTCCTTAAAGTTTCAAAAGGGGCAGTCGTGGTTATGAGAGTGCAGAGGCACGGAAACCTTTATAGGTTGATTGGGAGCACTTCAGTAGGCGGAGCGGCAACAACTGTTACAGACTCCACATCTCTACGTATATGGCATGCTCGTCTAGGCCACATGAGCAAGCAGGGCATGAAGGTACTATCTGATCGTTATTTGATTCCAGCTTTTAAAAATTCTGATTTAGATATATGCGAGCATTGTATATATGGTAAACAATCTAGATTGTCTTTTAAATCTGGAAAACATGTTTGTAAGGGAGTGCTTGATTATGTGCATTCTGACGTATGGGGGCCATCGCTAGAAGTTTCTATTGGAGGGTCGTCATGGTTTGTTTCATTTATTGACGACTACTTAAGGAAAGTTTGGGTTTACTTCATAAAACGTAAATATGAAGTTTTCACCATATTCAAGCAATAGAAGGCAATGGTGGAAAAACAGTCAGGGCGAAAAAAAAGGTTTTAAGGACTGACAATGGTGGAGAATTTACTTCCACTGAGTTTAATGAGTATTACAAGGATGAAGGGATCATCAGGCACAATATAGTGCACCACACACCCGAGTAAAATTGTGTGGCTGAGCGAATGAATCAAACTCTCCTGGAAAGGGCTAGATGCATATTAAGTAATACTGCGTTGGGCAAGGATCTATGGACAGAAGCCGTTAACACGACTTGTTATTTAGTGAACCGATCTCCTTCAATGACAATTGAATGTAAAATCCCAGAGGAAGTATGGAGTGATCAGAAAATTGACTACTCAGTTCTACGCATATTTGGTTGTGAGACTTACTCTCATGTACCGTCAGTTGAGAAAGATAAGCTAGATCATAGAGCTAAAAAGTATATCTTTGTTGGTCATGGCATTTGTGTAAAAGATTACAGGTTATTTAACAAGGTCACACGCAAAGTCATTACTAGCTGGGACGTTAGATTCGATGAAAGCTCCCTATTTCGTAGGAGTGATCAAGGGGAGCAAGAGGAAGCAGAAAGGGTAACCGTAGACGTTCATATTGACACAGATGATACTCAGGCAGAGACAGATGCGAAGACAGAGGTAAAGAATTAGGTGGAGCAGCCACCTATGAGAAGGAACCCATCGCGTGATCGCAAGTTACCGGCAAGATACAGGGGCGACTTTAATATTGCATATGCCCTCATTACAGATGAGGGAGAGCTGTCTACTATTCAGGAGGCTCTTGATGAGCCTCATGCAGAAAAGTGGAAGACGGCTATGGATGATGAGATCGACTCGTTGTACAAAAATCACACATGAGAGCTGGTGGAGCTTCCTGTGGGCCGAAAAGCGATCGGATGCAAGTGGTTATTCAAAAGGAAACATGATAGATACAAAACAAGGTTGGTAGTGAAAGGTTATGTTCAGAGAGAAGGGATCGACTTCACAGAGATATTCGCACCGGTAGTTAAGAAGGTATCTATCAGATTCGTATTGGCGCTAGTTGCCCAATACGATCTCGAGCTGGAACAGATGAATGTGAAGACTGCATTCCTGCACGGGAATTGGAAGAGCAGATCTACATGAAGCAACTAGAGGGCTACGAAGTTAAAGGGACAGAGAAAAAGGTTTTCAGGTTAATGAGGTCGTTGTATGGCCTGAAACAGTCGCCTAGGCAGTGGTATAAAAAATTTGATTCTTTTATGGTAAGTTAGAAATTTACTCGGAGTGAATACGATCACGGTGTCTATTACAAGACACTGAGTGATAGAAAATTTATCATTCTAGTATTGTATGTTGATGATATGTTGATCGCCTATCATGATATGTCTGAAATCAACGTACTGAAGACTTAATTATCAGGGACATTCGAGATAAAAGATCTGAGGGCTGCAAAGAGGGTTCTCGACATAGATATTCATAAAGGCAGGAAGAGGAGCAGACTTTGGTTATCTCAAGCAGAATACCTTGAAAAGGTATTGAACAAGTATGGAATGGATCAGGCAAAGCCGGTGAGCGTTCCTCACGCGGCTCACTTCAAGCTTTCCTCAAAACAATGTCCTAAATCCAATGAGGAAAAGCAGGTTATGTTGCATGTGCCCTATTCGAATGCGGTTGGCAGTTTAATATATGCCATGGTCTGTACGAGAATAGATATTTCACAGGCAGTCGATGTTGTGAGCAGATACATGTCAAACCCCAGCAAGCAACATTGGGAAGAGGTGAAATGACTACTTCGATACATTCGAGGTACGAAAGATTACGTCTTAACTTTTGAGAAAACAGGGATAAAGATGATTGGGTATGTGGATTTCGACTACGCAGGTATTATAGATTCTAGGAAGTCTACTTCAGGATACTCGTTTGTACTAGCGGGTGGAGCAATCAGTTGGATGTCGAAGCTTTAGTCTGTGGTGGCTCTTTCCACGACCGAAGCAGAATATATAGCAGTGATGGAAGCGTTTAAAGAAGGTGTTTGACTCAGAGGTATGATAAATCAGTTGAGACTTCAGCAGGAGGTCGTGCCGGTTAACTGTGATAGTGAGAGCGCTATCAATTTGGATAAAAATTCTGTTTATCACTCACGTACTAAACACATTGATGTTCATCACCACTTTATCTGACGGATGTTGAGAAAGGAGGAGTCACACTGAAAAAGATTCACACCAGCGTGAATCCAGCAGACATGCTCACTAAGGTCGTTCCTACAGAGAAGTTCAAGTTCTGTGCATCTTCTCTAGGCTAGGCGATGGCGTAAAAGAAGGACGAAGGGTCCACGAGAAGCGTCGATTGAAGCTATGATGCAATGCAGAAATAAGAGAATGGGTCAAGAAGCTATACGGTTGAAGATTGAAGACATGGTGGAGATTGTTGTTAGATGTCTTAAATCTAGAATTTTTTACCGTGCACGACCGGTCGTGAGTCTGGCTCGACCGGTCGTGGGAGTTGTACGACTGGTCGTGGCCCACTCGACTCGAACTCCAGCGAGCATCGGTTTTTTGGGTTCGAGGTGCTCGACCGGTCGTGGACCGTGCTTGACCGGTCGTGGGATCCACTCGACTGGTTGTGCAGTCCGCTCGACCGGTCGTGGTTACGCAAATTCGTTTTCGAATTTGATGTGGACTACGGATTTTGTGTCGCCTTTCACAAGGGTGCAAAAGGAAAGTTTCCTAAACTATAAATAGGGATCCCTAGGGCTATTCTAAGGTATTATAAAGCTTTCTAAAGAGTTCTAGGGTTATCAAAGGGTGTAGCAAGGGTAAGATTCGAGGTTGTTTGAATGGGTAAGTCCTTTCTCTTGCAATGTCTATTTCATAGGGATTTTTGTCGCTTTGTGCCGTGGTTTTTTTCCCACAAGGATTTTCCACGTTAGAACATTGTGTTCTTCTGTGATTGCTTGTCACCATTGAATTGCTATCCTAGATCTAGTTCTGTGTGATTCCACAGCACAAATCCCCAACATGGCCCACCTGATTAATAACATACAAGTGGGTAATAGAGATGTGGATAGACCGACCTTTGTGGTGTGTTGACATGGCAAAGTTCTGTTGGGGCCACCATGATTTATGTGTTATATCCACACCGTCCATCCATTTTTGCGAGATCATTTTAGGGTGTGAGGCCAAAAATGAAGCAGATCCAAAGCTCATGTGGCCCACCATTTTGAGAGATCATTTTAGAGGGTTCCACAATTTAGTTTGTTTAACCAGAGTTAGAGAATTCCACGTATGCAATTTTAAGTGCCTGTGTATCAACATCATGAGCTGTCACAGTTGGACTAGAATGAACAAGCTTGAGCCTGACCCTCATGTTAGTAACTGTCCCAAGCAAAGCCCAGCCCAAGCTTTGGAATAGTCATCTACGATAATATTAATTACTAATAATAATCATTTCAAAAGTATTAATTGCTAATTGAAATTGGAATAGTAGTCACAAAAATATTAATTAGTACTCATTAATAAAATATCTAATTTAAATTAATAACTAAATATTTTTGAAATACATTGAAAAAAGAGAGATGGAACTTGTGAATATATCCTTAGAAATCATGAAGGAGCTAGGCTAAGCTGGTCTGAAAACAGTTTAAATTGAATGCCTAAGGTCGAAAACTTCTTAGAGACCACAGAAGTTTTGGATTAAGCTTTTTTCTTCTTCTTTTTTTTCATCCATGTCTGTATGATTCTATGAACAGGTTGGATGAGATCCTAAAAAGGTTTCACAGTGGCCGTTAATATTCTCACTATTTCATGTGGTGTGGTCCACTTAAGCTTTCTACATGCTTCAAATATAGGCTCATGCCCTAAAATAAGCTTGAAAAAATATATGAACAACGGGGATAAGACAGTACATCTACAATGAACCACACAAAGTTTACACAGTAGGTTTGAAACAAAACTTTTGTTTCATAGTAGGTTCTAGAGCTCTACTTTATATGCATATCCTTATATTCTAAGTAACTGTGCATGATAGTTTGATGGCTTCTTTGATGGGACTTTGATGCTATTGACAGACTGTCAAAGACATCAAACCCCTTCAATGTCATCAAATTAAAGAACAAAACGTTATAGCGATGATAAGTCATGAACTTTCTGAATTTTTACATGTAATTGATCATGCCTTCAATGCCATTGAGTAGGATACTTAAAATGTTTAGCAACTAACATGAGAAATTTTGGATTTTTCCATTGGCATCAAGCCGACTACGATGGCATCGAAGTCTGCTCGATGGCATTAAACTTGTCATTGACAGACCTATTGACTTATAGATTTGTTCCTTAAGATGTGGCCCACCTGAATTTCCATTCAAGTTGATCCTTGGCTCAATGGCCTAGCACCAAATGGCTTGTCCAATGAACATGGTGGATCTCATGCACAGTTGAAGTGAGCCCCACAGCAGCCCAGCAGCACTGTAACTTGTAGTGATACCACCTCATATTCTAAATACTATCATTAAAAAATAAATATATAAAAGAAAAAGAAACTTGAAAAAACTGAAAGTTTTTGAGCTTTTAAACGGTCCCAATTATCATAATTTAACAAAACAAGCTTGTGACCCACCAAACCCTTCTTTATAAAAATAAAATAAAATTGGAATATTTGGCAAGTTTTTGGTGTGTTTTAGTTGAAATTCTCTTCTCCTTATAATGCTTGAATTCCCTTCATTTGAGAGGACATTTGAATTCCCTTCATTTGAGAGGACATTTGAGTGCCAAAATTTGACATTTCGGCCCCGAATTTTGAGTTTTTCATACCAAAAGACATGGAAATTGGGGAAGAGGAAGAAAGGACGGAGAGGGCATTAACACTCCCAACCATGCAAATGGCAGCGAACAATGGGTTTGGCCACAACCTAAAATACATGTCCCAAGCATGCAATGTGAGAAATAGAAATGTAGAGATAGATATTGAGGAGTGTCCCCAATACATAGAAGATAAACCCCTTCCCATATTTCTCAAGGTATGCTCTCTCTCTCTAGATTTTTGGTGGACTACTTCATAAATAGCGTTAATGACTCTTCAGTCATAGGGTTGGGTAGGGCTGCAACTCGGGCTCAGCTCAACCCGAACCCGATTGACCCCACCCCAAACTTCAGGTTGAGTTGGGTTGGGTTGGGAAACTTCAACCCAAGTTGAAATTTTGATTGGGTTCAGGTTGACCAAATTCGAGTAGAGTTAGGTCAGTTTGGGTTGGTTTTTATTTGGGGTTGGGTTCTGGTTAAACACCTAGGTTGGAATTTGGGTTATGCCAAGGTTGCGGGTTGGGTTCTTTTGATGTTGGGTCGGGCTTGGGTTAACCCTCAGACCGAGCCAACCTGCCCAAGTTGCACCCCAAGGTTGGGGCTAGGCTTAAATGTATGTAGGAAACTTGTTTGCATCATCACCTGATCACCAGCCAAACCGTATCCTTGTGATACACACCATGTGGGGTCCATGTCTGCAATACTCATTCACTCTCACATTGAAGTTATTCACGTGCACCGAAACTTATTCACATCACCGTGGGGTCACCCAGTCAAACCACGTCCCCCCATGATACACACCGTTTGGGGGCCATTTCCACGACACTTATTCACCCACGCGGAGAAGGACGCGGATTTCCTACCAAAGAAGTTCCTGCGCTGGGAATCCAGGTGGGGCCACCGTGATGATTTTGAGAAATCCTCTCCGTCCATCTGTTTTTTGAGTTCCTTTTAGGACATGAGGATAAAAATGAACCGTACCTAATTCTCAAGTGGGCCGAAAATGTGAGAATTGAATTTCGACAGTTGAAATATTCTCGGGCCACAGAAGTCTTGAATCATTCTAATATAAATTTTTTTTTTTTCAGTTCATCCCAATATGATAGATGGCATGTAAACATCACTGTCGAACCCAGGGATGTTTCAACGGTATGAATTTCCCTAACCACCTTTTCCTTTAGTACGGCCCACTTAAGTAATGGATCCTGCTCAATTTTACTCTCATGGCCTAAAATGAGCTAAAAAAACCGATGGGCAGGGTGGATTCTATACAAACATCACGGTGGGCCCCACCTGGTTCCCGCGCAGGAACTTCGTGTGAAAGGCTTTAGCAGGAAATCCGCGTCCCGCGGATTGCGTCCTATCCTCCGTCCGGGCAGGGCTCTGTGGGGCCCACAGTGATGTAAGTGTTTTATCCACGCCGTTAATCCCTTTTATCAGACTATTTTATGATATAATCCTAAAAATGAGGCAGGTCCACAGCTCCATTGGACACACCAAAGGAAGCTGCAGTGATAGTGGCAACCACCGTTGAAAACTTTCTAAGGGCCACTGTGATGTTTTTTAACCATCCAACCTATTAATAAGGTCATGTAGACATGGATGAAGTGAAAACACAAATATAAGCTTGATCCGAAACTTCTCCAGCTCCTAAGAATTTTTTAATGGTGGAAATTGAATCCTCACTTTATGGTCTATTTAAGCCCTGTACCTGTCTAATTATTTGCCTCATACATTAAAATGATCCGAGAAAAATGATGAACGGCATGGATAAAACACTTACATCATGGTGGGCCCCACAAAGCCCTACCTCCGGGTGGGGGTAAGACCCAATCCGGTCCCCTTGGAATCAAGTTAGTAGCTCCCCTAAAAAAAGGGGGGAGGTGGCTCAAAAGTCAAGGCAGACTTGACTCTTATAGTAGAATATGGGCCAAACCCATCCAGTCATGGGTGAAATCTGCGAAATCGGATTGCATACTAAGTTACTCAGTAGGCTCTTATCCTACTGTGTAAACTCAGTTGGGCCCACCTCGAATGCATGTGGTGCCCGTCCAGGCCCGTTCAACAGCCGCACCAGGCCCGAACCCGGCCGGGCCTGGTCACCGGGCCAACATCACCAGCCCGAACCCGGCCCGGCAGCAATCGGGCGAGTTCGGGCCGAGTTCGGGCCAGTTTCGAACCTTCGAGTTCGGGCCAGTTTCGAACCTTATGGCAAGTTTATGGGAAGGGCTTTGGTAGGTAATCCGCGTCCCATTATAATTTACAAGTTCATAAGAGAGAGGATATATTATAATTTTACTATATTTACATGCATTTGACAAAGCATAAAATAAAACATTTCATACAAACTGAATACAGTCATACACTACTAACTACTGTCAAGGAGATTCATCTGAGCCCGAGCTGCTACATAAATCTTCGTATACGTACTCATTCACCTCTCCCTCTTCAGAAGGTGGAGATAGCTTTTTATCGCCCTCCTCTTGTATAGTTTGAATTAGATTTTTCAAACTATGTTTGTGAGAAGATTTATACGTAGTTCCCAACGTCCTGTAAAACGCACCCAGACTGGAGAGAAATTTAGCTGAATTCTTACTATTTTTCTCTTTACCCGTGCAGCTTGAACCTGCTTCGACATCATGTGGTCTTGGAGGACGTCGCTGATGTGTAGAAGCTTCTTCCATACTGCGCTTTAAGGCGAGTTGAAATTGTTCTTCTTCCAATGCTAATAGTTTAGCTTCCTTCTCTGCCTCAGAAAGTTTAGATTGAGGAGTGGAAGCTTTTTTGTTTGAATCAAGAACTGCTTGGAAAATAACTTGGATTTCTTTTGAGGCTTTAGGACATGGTCTTGCATCTCCACCCCGACAGGATAAGTGTAATCTAAGCCGATTAGTTTTATTAACAAACTTGGCTCCACACAAATTACACAAAATCTTGAACTTTCCAGACTTTGGAGAATGGACTAAGGAACCATAGTCCCAAACGTTAATCGATGGTTCGCTTGAAGACATATCTACATATTGTGTTGGAAAAGTATTTTAGGCTCTTTAACAATGATGAAATATCGATATAAGATAAAAGCAATTTATGGATTAAAAAATAATAAAAGTCAACATAACTGATAAATAAAAATAAAAGTCAGTAAACAGATGTAAAAATGCATTGCGCAGCTTGCATAACATCCATCAACATAACAGATAAATAAAAATAAAAGTCAGCAGACAGATGTAGAAATGCATTGCGCAGCTTGCATAATATCCTTCAACATAACAGATAAATAAAAATAAAAGTCAAAAGAGTACCCATTACAACATTTGCAAATTCAAATAAACTAAGAAGATCATAATATCCATCCCAAACATCCATCATATTGCTGTTGTTTCATGTGTTGCGGCTTCATTCACATTCTCCTCATCTTCTTCATCAAGAACACCTCCTAGACTTGGACGCAACCAATCTTGTGTACAAATTAATGCTTCTACTGTATCTGGTGCAAGGGAACTTCTAGTCTTGCTCACGACCCTGCTCCCTGTGCTAAATGCAGATTTCGATGCCATTGTTGAAATAGGAATTGATAAAATATCTCGTGCCATCGTCGATAGTGTAAGATATTTTCCTTCACTAACTCGCAATTTCCACCATTCCAAAACATCAAACTCTGAATCCTGCCGTAGTATGACCGACTCTTTGAGATACATATCTAACTCTGATTCTTTCGTGCTTGTATCTGTATTTTCTTTTTCTAAGAAAGACATGAAATCATCATCGTCAAAGCTTGAAGCAACTTGCGATCTAACTTCAGAAACGCTTGGTGTGGACACTGTGGTTATGTACGCATTGTACAATGCTTCAATTGCGTCACGAACCTTCGAGGTTTCAGATATTGCCTTTTCAGTAGGATAAATCCTCGTGAAGATATACTTAACATAACTCATCTTGCGCCGAGGATCAAGAACAACAGCTAAAGACATTATCAGGTGACAATCATCCCAGTACTTATCGAACTTCATTTGCATACCACCTGTCATGATTTGGAGAAAAAATGGACCGTCATCAGCAACTTTCTTCAAGGCATCCTTGATCCTCTACACAGATGGAAGAAACATATTTGCTGTAGGAAACTTATTGCCAGAAAATATTTTCGTGCAATCATAAAAAACCTTCAAAAATTTGTGAACTTCTTTTGCTTTGCTCCAATCATCATCAGTAGGCAACCAAGCATATGTTCTATCACGCGCTGCATATTCTGGAAAGGCATGTTTCAATTCCAGAGCTGAATCCAACATCTCAAAAGTGGAATTCCAACGCGTGCATACATCTAGCTTCAACGTTTTTGGAGACGTCAAATTCAAACGTTGGACGATGTCATTCCATATACTCAATCTTGACGGCGAGCCTCTTATGTACTTCACACTCTCCCTCACATTCTCTATAGTTTGGTCAATTGATCTCAACCCTTCTTGTACAATTAAGTTGAGAATGTGTGCACAACACCGAACATGAAATATTTTTCCCTCAAAAAATAAACTGTCGGTTGCCTTGAACTAGTTACGTAAGAATTGTATGACACTGTCATTTGTCGAAGCATTATCTAAAGTTAACGAACTGACTTTTTTTTCAATGCCCCAATCTCGTAGATAGTTGTAAATGCAATCTGATATAACCAGACCGGAATGGGGAGGTGGAAGGTGGCGAAAGTTCAATATTCTCTTACAGAGTTTCCAATTTTCATCAACATCGAGTGCAGTCAATGAAATGTAACTCTTTCTTTGATTTTACGCCGTCCACATATCAGACGTCAAACTTACCCTTGAAACCGAATCTAAAACTGCTTTCAGCTTCATTTTCTCACTGGCATACATCTTCATCCACTCCCTCTTCACAGTAATATGGGAGACCTTCTCAAACTGAGGATTAAGGTTTTTGTTGTATCCCATAAATATTTCACTCTCTACCATCTTAAATGGCTGCTCATCAATGATAATAAGCTTTGCAAACCACTCCTTTAGTTTCTATTTTTCAAACTTATGAATGATAAGTATACCTTCAGAAGCAGATCCTTCGGACTTTGTAAACGATAACAATTGTTGGCCTGAACGTGGAAGTCTAGGTCTCCTTGCACAGCTTTGTCTATGTCTGTTTAAATGAGACATCGACCCCCCGACACTTTTGGTGTATAGACTTTTGCAGTGCATACATCTAATCTTAGGGACATTGTTAACTACTACTTCTTCAAAATCATCCCAGATAGCTGACCATTTCTTTCCTTTGTTTGTAGCTGAAGACCCCTCTCCCTCAACAACAAATGGTGAGGTGGCTGACGCACCGGTACCGGCACTAGGGTTAGGTGGGACTTCATCCTCACTAGCCATAACTAAAGATATGAAACAATTTCATTTATCCTTGTACCTTAGTAAAGAATTTCCTAAGCGGATAAATCAGTTACCTATTTAATACTGGATAGATAGTAATGCTTTCATTATTTAATTTAAATGTTACACCAAAATTTCGGCAGCATCTCCCCTTATCTCTCCAGAATATATTAATCTTGGATTTGATTCATAAGTCAACTATCCACACAAAGTGTGGATATTTGATGAGGAAGTAAATGCAAGAAATATATCCGGAGAGAATTAGGAGAGACGAACCGAAACAAGCATGTGCATTTAAATTAGAATAAATGAAAATATTAATATCTATCTAATATTGAACTGTCCAAAAAGGAACAATTACGTAAGAATTTCTATGCATCTATGAACACACTCAATCTATGTCTGGCAACATAGAAATCCTCAAATGGGTAACTGATTATCCTATATTATAACAAAAATATAAAAAATAATTAAATCAGTTACCCATTCAATATTGAATAGATAGTAATGCTTTCATTATTCAATTTAAATGCCACGCCAAAATTTCGGCAGCATCTCCCCTTATCTCTCCAGAATATATTAATCTTGGATTTGATTCACACGTCAACTATCCACATAAAGTGTGGATATTTGATGAGGAAATAAATACAAGAAATACATCCAGAGAGAATTAGGAGAGACGAACCGAAACAAGCATGTGCATTTAAATTAGAATAAATGAAAACATTACTATCTATCCAACATTGAACTGTCCAAAAAGGGACAATTTGAGAATTTCTATGCATCCATGAACACACTCAATCTATGTTTGGCAACATAGAAATCCTCAAATGGGCAACTGATTATCCTATACTACAACAACAAGAACAAAAAAATTAAAAATGTATCTAATAAACAATTGGTATAAACATAGATTAAGACTAACTAACAAAAACAGAAAACATTTGTGATAAAAGATTTCATGTGGAGCTTTCTAGTATATACTATATACTCATACATGAAGTCCTATTTAAATGCAAAAGAAGATTTAGGTACATGTGTGATGCATACAGAAGCTGAGTGCGTACCAAGGCAATATCCATACCGCTCATTTTGAATGTTAGATGGGCCACACGGCACCAATGACACACATCAGGGATCTCCCAGTCCATAGAAGGGTGACTTCAAAACAGTTGGCAGGAAAATCAGTAGAATTTCTCCTTTACCATGAGGAAAATTTAAAGGAAAAATGATTTTTTACCACGAAATTTCTTAGGAGTTGTCATTTCATTCTATAATGCTATCAGGGTAGTATTTTTTGGGAGAGAAACGGCCAAAATGCCTTCATTATTATTATTATTATTATTATTATTATTATTTTAAATAGGGAAAAATTAAAATTTGTAGGGCCCATGTGGCATGTATTATGTATATGACTTTCAACCCGTTCATCATATGAGTTACATGTGAATTTTGAATAGATAGGGTGGTGCATATTTTTGTGGACCCGCCTTATGATTAAATCACACATATTTTCAGTTCATCTGATTGTCTTGGTGGATTGTATTTGTTGGACGGATTAGATGTCATACATATATCATATAGCCCACAATTCTCGATTTTACTACTTTGTTAAAATAAGAATTACTATAGGATTTTAAGGTAAAACTGCCAAGGAGTTATGCAGGATACTCTCTTGGTTGCTGGAGAGTATAATGATTCATATACATGCACTAAGAACTTAAATATTGCCATGTGCATAACTCAAGTTAAACTGTCCAAATCTACATATCAAGTTAAATATTACCAACTGTAGATTGGTCATAATTTCAAAATTAGATTGATCAAAGAGTTCTAAACTCTGATTAATGGACCATTTGTTCCGTGAATAAGGACCATTGGTTATGTTTCATTTTAACCGTATTAAATTCACAGCAATAAGCCGTTCAGGTGAGAATGTAATTTCTTTATTTTATGTGACATGTGTCATGATCAGTCATCACTCATCAATTTCAACCGTTTATTCATTCTTTCATCTGGGACAAATGTTAGATTGTAAAAATCATGCTATACAATAGTCCTAGCGTCATGAAAAAATGGAGTCACTAGCAACTAGCAAGTAAAGAAACGAAATAGTTCCAATCATCATCTTGAAATGTCTATTCTATATATCAAAAGAAGCAAGATTTGATCATGCCATGAATCTTGGATTCAGAATCTCCTATTATTATGAAATAAACACAAAAAAGAGAGAGATTTGGAATTCACACTGAGAGAGAGAGAGAGAGAGAAATCATACTCGTTGCAGTTAGACGGAAAGACGAGCGAGCTCTGCTGGACGGATGGCGAGAAGAGTAGAGAGGCGGAGGTTCTCTGACGGTTTGACGGACGGACGAGCAGAGAGAGAGAGGCGGAGGTCCTCTAGTGGTTGGACGGACGGATGAGCAGAGAGAGGCGGACGGCCTCTGGTGGTCGGACGAGTAGAGGCGATGCTGTAGGGACGAGTTCCGGTGGTCGGACGAGCAGAGAGAGGCGGACGGCCTCTGCAGGTCGGACGAGCAGAGAGAGGCGGACGGCCTCGCAAAAAGAGGCGGACGACTTCTAGTGGTCGGACGAGCAGAGAGATGTGGACGGCCTCTGCTGGTCGGACGATCAGAGAGAGGCGGACGACTTCCGGTGGTCGGACGAGCAGAGAGATGCGGACGGTCGGGCAGTGAGACGAGCAGAGAGAGGCGGACGGCCTCTACTGGACGAGAGAGAGAGAGAGCTGAGAGAGAGAGAGAGAGTTTTGGTGGGGTCGGGCAGTGAGAGAGCGAGCAGGGGATAGGGTTTGGTGGGGACGGCTGGGGTCGGGCGTTTTCTCAAAAGGGAAAGGGAAAGGGAAAACGACCTAGATTTTTTTTAGAGGGGTATATATATATACGTATGCCGAGTCGGGACGGGTCGGGCCGAGTCGGGACGGGGCGAGTCGGGTTTCGGGCCGAGTCGGGCCGAACTTGGACGTATCCGAACTCAGTTTCGGGCGGCAGAAACTAGGGGGTCCTGACCTGAACTGAGGTCCGGGTCGGGCCGAGTCGAGTTTTTTCGGGCCGGGTCGAGCGAGTTCCCGACTCGGCATACGTATATATATATATACCCCTCTAAAAAAAATCTAGGTCGTTTTCCCTTTCCCTTTCCCTTTTGAGAAAACGCCCGACCCCAGTCGTCCCCACCAAACCCTATCCCCTGCTCGCTCTCTCACTGCCCGACCCCACCAAATCTCTCTCTCTCTCTCTCTCGGCTCTCTCTCTCTCTCGTCCAACCAGCGGCCGTCCGCCTCTCTCTGCTCGTCCATCCGTGCAACCCGCATCTCTCTGCTCGTCCGACCACCGGAAGTCGTCCGCCTCTCTCTATCGTCCGACCAGCAGAGGCCGTCCACATCTCTCGCTCGTCCGAGGCCACTAGAAGTCGTCGCCTCTTTTGCGAGGCCGTCGCCTCTCTCGCTCGTCCCGACTGCAGAGGCCGTCCCGCCTCTCTGCTCGTCCGACCACCGGAAGTCGTCAGCATCGCCTCTACTCGTCCGACCACCGAGGCCGTCCGCCTCTCTCTGCTCATCCGTCCGTCCAACCACTAGAGGACCTCCGCCTCTCTCTCTCTGCTCGTCCGTCCGTCAAACCGTCAGAGAACCTCCGCCTCTCTACTCTTCTCGCCATCCGTCCAGCAGAGCTCGCTCATCTTTCCGTCTAACTGCAACGAGTATGATTTCTCTCTCTCTCTCTCTCTCTCAATGTGAATTCCAAATCTCTCTCTTTTTTGTGTTTATTTCATAATAATAGGAGATTCTGAATCCAAGATTCATGGCATGATCAAATCTTGCTTCTTTTGATATATAGAATAGACATTTCAAGATGATGATTGGAACTATTTCGTTTCTTTACTTGCTAGTTGCTAGTGACTCCATTTTTTCATGACGCTAGGACTATTGTATAGCATGATTTTTACAATCTAACATTTGTCCCAGATGAAAGAATGAATAAACGGTTGAAATTGATGAGTGATGACTGATCATGACACATGTCACATAAAATAAAGAAATTACATTCTCACCTGAACGGCTTATTGCTGTGAATTTAATACGGTTAAAATGAAACATAACCAATGGTCCTTATTCACTGAACAAATGGTCCATTAATCAGAGTTTAGAACTCTTTGATCAATCTAATTTTGAAATTATGACCAATCTACAGTTGGTAATATTTAACTTGATATGTAGATTTGGACAGTTTAACTTGAGTTATGCACATGGCAATATTTAAGTTCTTAGTGCATGTATATGAATCATTATACTCTCCAGCAACCAAGAGAGTATCCTGCATAACTCCTTGGCAGTTTTACCTTAAAATCCTATAGTAATTCTTATTTTAACAAAGTAGTAAAATCGAGAATTGTGGGCTATATGATATATGTATGACATCTAATCCGTCCAACAAATACAATCCACCAAGACAATCAGATGAACTGAAAATATGTGTGATTTAATCATAAGGCGGGTCCACAAAAATATGCACCACCCTATCTATTCAAAATTCACATGTAACTCATATGATGAACGGGTTGAAAGTCATATACATAATACATGCCACATGGGCCCTACAAATTTTAATTTTTCCCTATTTAAAATAATAATAATAATAATAATAATAATAATAATAATGAAGGCATTTTGGCCGTTTCTCTCCCAAAAAATACTACCCTGATAGCATTATAGAATGAAATGACAACTCCTAAGAAATTTCGTGGTAAAAAATCATTTTTCCTTTAAATTTTCCTCATGGTAAAGGAGAAATTCTACTGATTTTCCTGCCAACTGTTTTGAAGTCACCCTTCTATGGACTGGGAGATCCCTGATGTGTGTCATTGGTGCCGTGTGGCCCATCTAACATTCAAAATGAGCGGTATGGATATTGCCTTGGTACGCACTCAGCTTCTGTATGCATCACACATGTACCTAAATCTTCTTTTGCATTTAAATAGGACTTCATGTATGAGTATATAGTATATACTAGAAAGCTCCACATGAAATCTTTTATCACAAATGTTTTCTGTTTTTGTTAGTTAGTCTTAATCTATGTTTATACCAATTGTTTATTAGATACATTTTTAATTTTTTTGTTCTTGTTGTTGTAGTATAGGATAATCAGATTGCCCATTTGAGGATTTCTATGTTGCCAAACATAGATTGAGTGTGTTCATGGATGCATAGAAATTCTCAAATTGTCCCTTTTTGGACAGTTCAATGTTGGATAGATAGTAATGTTTTCATTTATTCTAATTTAAATGCACATGCTTGTTTCGGTTCGTCTCTCCTAATTCTCTCTGGATGTATTTCTTGTATTTATTTCCTCATCAAATATCCACACTTTATGTGGATAGTTGACGTGTGAATCAAATCCAAGATTAATATATTCTGGAGAGATAAGGGGAGATGCTGCCGAAATTTTGGCGTGGCATTTAAATTGAATAATGAAAGCATTACTATCTATTCAATATTGAATGGGTAACTGATTTAATTATTTTTTATATTTTTGTTATAATATAGGATAATCAGTTACCCATTTGAGGATTTCTATGTTGCCAGACATAGATTGAGTGTGTTCATAGATGCATAGAAATTCTTACGTAATTGTTCCTTTTTGGACAGTTCAATATTAGATAGATATTAATATTTTCATTTATTCTACTTTAAATGCACATGTTTGTTTCGGTTCGTCTCTCCTAATTCTCTCTGGATATATTTCTTGCATTTACTTCCTCATCAAATATCCACACTTTGTGTGGATAGTTGATGTGTGAATCAAATACAAGATTAATATATTCTGGAGAGATAAGGGGAGATGGTGTCGAAATTTTGGCGTAGCATTTAAATTAAATAATGAAAACATTACTATCTATCCAGCATTGAATATGTAACTGATTTATCAGCTTAGGAAATTCTTTACTAAGGTATAAGGATAAATGAAATTGTTTCATATCTTTAGATATGGCTAGTGAGGATGAAGTCCAACCTAACCCTAGTGCCGGTGCCGGTGCGTCAGCCACTTCACCACTTGTTGTTGAGGGAGAGGGGTCTTCAGTTGCAAACAAAGGAAAGAAACGGTCAGCTGTCTGGGATGATTTTGAAGAAGTAGTAGTTAACAATGTCCCTAAGATTAGATGTATGCACTGCAAAAGTCTATATACCAAAAGTGTCGGGGGGTCGACGTCTCATTTAAACAGACATAGACAAAGCTGTGCAAGGAGACCTAGACTTCCACGTTCAGGCCAACAATTGCTATCATTTACAAAGTCCGAAGGATCTGGTTCTGAAGGTACGCTTACCACTCATAAGTTTGAAAAAGAGAAACTAAAGGAGTGGTTTGCAAAGCTTATTATCATTGATGAGCAGCCATTTAAGATGGTAGAGAGTGAAAGTGTTCATGGGATACAATAAATTCTTTAATCCTTAGTTTCTGAAGGTCTCCTGTGTTACCGTGAAGAGGGAGTGCATGAAGATGTACGTAAATGAAGCTGAAAGCAGTTTTAGATTCGGTTTCAAGGGTAAGTTTGACATCTGATATGTGGACGGCGCAAAATCAAAGAAAGGGTTACATTTCATTGACTGCACACTATGTTAATGAAAATTGGAAACTCCGCAAGAGAATATTAAACTTTCACCACCTTCCACCCCCCCATTCCGGTTTAATTATTTCATATTGCATTTACAACTGTCTACGAGATTGGGCATTGAAAAAAAAGTCAGTTCTTTAACTTTAGATAATGCTTTGACAAATGACAGTGTCATACAATTCTTTCATAACCAGTTCAAGGCAACCGATAATTTATTTTTTGAGAGAAAAATATTTCATGTTTCGTATTATGCACACATTCTCAACTTAATTGTACAAGAAGGGTTGATATCAATTGACCAAACTATAGAGAATGTGAGGGAGAGTGTAAAGTACATAAGAGGCTCACCGTCAAGATTGAGTATATGGAATGATATCGTCCAACGTTTGAATTTGACGTCTCCAAAAACGTTGAGCTAGATGTATGCACGCGTTGGAATTCCACTTTTGAGATGTTGGATTTAGCTCTATAATTAGAACATGCCTTTCCAGAATATGCAACATGTGATAGAACATATGCTTGGTTGCCTACTGATGATGATTGGAGCAAAGTGAAAGAAGTTCACAAATTTTTGAAGGTTTTTTTATGACTGTACGAAAATATTTTCTGGCAATAAGTTTCCTACAGCAAAGATCAAGGATGCCCTGAAGAAAGTTGTTGATGACGATCCATTTTTTCTCCAAATCATGACAGGTGGTATGCAAATGAAGTTCGATAAGTATTGTGATGATTGTCATCTGATAATGTCCTTAGCTATTGTTCTTGATCCTCGGCGCAAGATGAGTTATGTTAAGTACATCTTCACGAGGATTTATCATACTGAAAAGGCAATATCTGAAACCTCGAAGGTTCGTGACGCAATCGAAGCATTGTACAATGCGTACACAATCACAGTATCCACACCAATTACTTCTGAAGATAGATCGCAAGTTACTTCAAGCTTCGACGATGCTGAGTTCATGTCTTTCTTAGCAAAAGAAAATATAGACATAGACACGAAAGAATCAGAGTTAGACATGTCTCTCAAAGAGTCGGTCGTACTACAGCAGGATTCAGAGTTCGATGTTTTGGAGTGGTGAAAATTGTGAGTTAGTGAAGGAAAATATCTTACACTATCAACGATGGCATGGAATATTTTATCAATTCCTATTTCAACAGTGGCATCGGAATCTGCATTTAGCACAGGGAGCAGGGTCATGAGCAAGACTAGAAGTTCCCTTGCACCAGATACAGTGGAAGCATTAATTTATATACAAGATTGGTTGCGTCCAAGTCTAGGAGATTATGATCTGGATGAAGAAGATGAAGAGAATGTGAATGAAGCTGCAACACATGAAACAACAGCAATATGATGGATGTTTGGGATGGATGTTATGATCTTCTTAGTTTATTTGAATTTGCAAATGTTGTAATGGGTACTCTTTTGACTTTTATTTTTATTTATCTGTTATGTTGAAGGATATTATGCAAGCTGCGCAATGCATTTCTACATCTGTCTGCTGACTTTTATTTTTATTTATCTGTTATGTTGATGGATGTTATGCAAGCTGCGCAATGCATTTTTACATCTGTTTACTGACTTTTACTTTTATTTATCAGTTATGTTGACTTTTATTATTTTTTAATCCATAAATTGCTTTTATCTTATATCGATATTTCATCATTGTTAAAGAGCCTAAAATACTTTTCCAACACAATATGTAGATATGTCTTCAAGCGAACCATCGATTAACGTTTGGGACTATGGTTCCTTAGTCCATTCTCCAAAGTCTGGAAAGTTCAAGATTTTGTGTAATTTGTGTGGAGCCAAGTTTGTTAATAAAACTAATCGGCTTAGATTACACTTATCCTGTCGGGGTGGAGATGCAAGACCATGTCCTAAAGCCTCAAAAGAAATCCAAGTTATTTTCCAAGCAGTTCTTGATTCAAACAAAAAAGCTTCCACTCCTCAATCTAAACTTTCTGAGGCAGAGAAGGAAGCTAAACTATTAGCATTGGAAGAAGAACAATTTCAACTCGCCTTAAAGCGCAGTATGGAAGAAGCTTCTACACATCAGCGACGTCCTCCAAGACCACATGATGTCGAAGCAGGTTCAAGCTGCACGGGTAAAGAGAAAAATAGTAAGAATTCAGCTAAATTTCTCTCCAGTCTGGGTGCGTTTTACAGGACGTTGGGAACTACGTATAAATCTTCTCACAAACATAGTTTGAAAAATCTAATTCAAACTATACAAGAGGAGGGCGATAAAAAGCTATCTCTACCTTCTGAAGAGGGAGAGGTGAATGAGTACGTATACGAAGATTTATGTAGCAGCTCGGGCTCAGATGAATCTCCTTGACAGTAGTTAGTAGTGTATGACTGTATTCAGTTTGTATGAAATATTTTATTTTATGCTTTGTCAAATGCATGTAAATATAGTAAAATTATAATATATCCTCTCTCTTATGAACTTGTAAATTATAATGGGACGCGGATTACCTACCAAAGCCCTTCCCATAAACTTGCCATAAGGTTCGAAACTGGCCCGAACTTGGCCGATTGCTGCCGGGCCGAGTTTAGGTTGGAGATGTTGGCCCGGTGACCAGGCCGGGCCGGGTTCAGGCCTAGTGCGGCTGTTGAACGGGCCTGGACGGGCTGAGGCCAGTTCGACTCGGCCCGACCCGTGTACACCCCTATCCGTAGGTGATCAGTTCAGGATTGAAGGAGCAATTGACCACTGTAGATGCCACCTTTTACCCATTTGGGCCCACCTCGAATGCATGTGGTTTATCCATGCCGTCCATTCATTTTTCCAGATCATTTTATGAGTTCAACCCAAAACTGATGCATATACAAAGGTCCAGCTCAAGTGGACCATACCACTGGAAAAAGTGAAAATATTGATTTCAACCGTTGAAAACTTTCTAAGGCCCCAAGTGATGTTATTTGTCATCCAACATGTTCATAGGATCAGAAAGACATGGATGAAGGGAAAACACAAATATCAGCTTGATCTAAAACTTCTGTTGTCCCCAAGAATTTTTCAATAGTAGATGTTCAATTCACACTGTTTCTAGTGGTGTGGTTCATTTGAGGTTTGGATATACTCCATTTTTGTGTTGAACCCCTAAAATTATGTGTTAAAAAGAGATGGACGGAGTGGATACGATGCATGAATAACACTGGGGCCCACGGAGTTTACTCAGTAGGCTTACTATACTGAGTTACTCAGTACGCAATACGCTTCCGATATCTGCTGGCACCCAAAAAATAAAAATAAAAATAAAAAAGAAAAAATAAATAAAAAAGACTTTCCTTGTAAAAGGAGGGAAGACCTTACTTGAAAAGTAGAATCAGGTCACACTTTTCCCAATCTTGATGCTCCTTGCAAAAGAAGAGATTTGGTTATAAAGGTAGAAGTCAAGCCCAAAACCACCACATGTATGTGACTTTTTAAGCTCTATGAGGACAGTTGTAACGTCTGTGTTACTCCATTATCTGTGCCAGCCCATGCTAGGAGGTAATGTTAAAAATCCAGGAGATTAAGCAACTAAAGTAAGCTATTGAGATTTGAATATGCCTTATTTTTTAAATGACGTCCAAAAAATGGACAAGCGCAATGAATAAAACACAAACATCAATTTCACCAGATCACCTTTGGAGATGAGCCCAATTACGAGTTAGATCCGAAACTCAAATGGGTCACACAATACGAAATAGTCCTGACATGATCACACAGATCAGAAAACGAGAATACTGTTAGATGTTAATCCTGTGTGTAAGTGCACATAATCATAATCCAATTCGTTAAAATAATGTTAGAAACTGTGGATGGTTCATATGACTTATGATCCAAATTCAGCCTTAAAGCCTAAGACAGTAGTCTTCATACTTGAAAGATACAGACTTATATATGGCTGGCATCCCTTTCATTTTTCCATAGGGGTGGCCACTTGAGTTGTGGATCACTACTTTGATTTTTTATTTTTATTTTGGCCCTACAACCAAGACTCATGGATGGAACCTCATGAAAGGAGTGGATTTTATATATAGAATTGGTGGGCCCCACAGCTCTTAGGTGTTTTATGGATTGTGTAGAACCAGTGCTGAGGGTCCCATGTAAACGGAAAGATGTAGGGCCATGTAAAAACAGAGTTGAAGGGAGCTCATTCCTACAATTGCAGTTACATGGAACCCGTGTAAGCAAAAAGCTGTGGGGTCCACTGTGATGGGGGTGTGATACTTTGGCCAGCTCACCAAAAATGTGACAGTCCCTAGACTGAAGTGGGCCATGCCATAGGAAAAAGTGATGATTGAATAATTATCATTGAAACCTTCCCTAGGGTCACCGAAGTTTTGTATCAGCCTAATATTTGTGTTTTCTTTTCATTCTTACGGGTATAATTGAAACTGTATGAACAATTTGGCTGTCATATAAATATCATGGTGGGCCCAAGGAAGTGCCAATGGTGAGTGTCTCTATCCCCACTGTTTTGTGGCGCATTAGAGTTTTGGATCTACTTCATTTTTAGGCTCATGCCTTAAAATAAGCTGGCAAAATTGATGGACTGCCTAGATAAAACACATAAATTATGGTAGGGTTCATGGAGCTTTGAAACCAGCTAGCTGGCCGGTGTCTCCATGATACACACCATATGGGGGCCATCTCTACAACACTGTACGCCGAAGTTATTCACGTGGACGAAACTTGTTCACATCATCGCCCATGGAAAACGTTTTCACCTATTGAAAGTTTCTCATCTTACCGCGTGGGACCGACTGCGATTGGATGTTTTTTTTTCTTTTCGGTGTATTATAGTATAATAAGATGGCCTACCTGATGGTTGGATGAGCTGGATTGGATTTTTGGGTGATCTGGTCAAGTTGGTCGTGGTGCAACTATTGCAGGGGTTGGATCTCATAATCAGTGTCTGGGCTTTACACTAATATCAGACTGATATGAAACTTTTGTGGCCCACAAGAAGTTTTCGATGGTGGTTGTTCAATCACCACTGTTTCTTGTGGTGTGGCCCATTTGAGATATGAATATGCCTTATTTTTGAAATGAAGTCCTAAAATGATCAAATGTAATGGATAAATGAAGTAGATATAACACAGACATCACAGCGGGCCTCATAAAGCTTAGGATAAGAGTAGGTTCCTGTAATTAGACTAATTACAGGCAATTTGCATTTGAAACCACTTTCCTATGCCCCAACACACAGGGAACTCCCTATGCAGAAGCTCTGTCCATCAATTTCACTGGGATCACGTTAGGACATGATCCCAATCATAATGAGGCAGAACCAAAACTCAAGTGGGCCACATAGTAGGAAATCTGATGGACGGAATGGATGTCACACATAGATTGTGGCAGAACACATATAACTACCACCTACTGGAACATCTTCTAGGAAGGGGCACAGCCAATTCACATCCTATAAGGAATTGAATACCACCGTTGAAAACTAGGCTGGTATTCATATTTTCCATTAAAATGTTCTATGGTCCACGTGAGCATTGGAAATGATTCAATTTTGGTCTCAACCATTAAAATGCGCTTGTAAAACAGATGAACGATTTGGATAGACCACATCCATTCACAGTGGGCCCAACAGAGTTTAGTCAGTAGGCAATTCGATTTCCTCTATGCGGTGGGAATTGGAACGCACCAAGGCCGCGTGTGGGATCCCAGGAGGCCATCACTCTTTCTCTCTCTATATATATATGTATGGAAAATGGTTCTATGCGGCTCACGGGAACTTCCCATGAGGTCGAGCTGTGTGGGCCCTACCTTGATGCGTGTTGAACATCTACACTGTGAATTTGATGGGTCCCCTTTAAATGATGGGATATCCCAAAAATCAGCCGTATAAGGAACTTAGGTGGGCCATACCATCTAAAATAATGTGAAGACTTGCTTAAAACACATAAAAGCACTTGGTGGGGCCCACCTAAAATTGGATGCGTCTGAAACTTGGTCTGACCCCTTATACAAGTGAGACACACATAATGGATGGGCTGGATTTGTGAACCACTTCTCAGTGGGCTCAACAAATGATTATGAATGTTTTAATGGGAGGATAACCCCTCCCAAATTTTGTATGTGGTGTGGCCCACAAAGTCATGGATTGACTTGATTTTTAAGCACGAGGCCTACCATGGAATTTTGTATCTGATTGATGGGGTAGATGTTCGGCACGCATCAGGGTAAGGCCCACACAGCTTAACCTCATGAGAAGTTCCCATGAGCTCGAACGCATAGAACCATTTCCACACACACACATATAGTCAATCATAACCATTTCATCCCATCTATGGCCCAGAAAAGGGATGCATAAAGAAAAATAAGGCCAAATCAATAATGGGTTGGATCATCTGATTAGTACTATTTTTGCACTGTAGTCTATGAAATGTTTTGGAGTTAATAAACGGCTTAGATTAATTGATTAGACTGTCCAAGTTAACATATGGAAGAACATTATATTTTAGTGCTCTGAGAGTACCAAAGCATTTCTGTTTACTATGGATTTTATGTATGAGCCTCTCCCTCGGTTTTTTTTTTTTTCCACCACCAAAACCTATCTGACAAGTCCAATCACCACCGAAACCCATCTTTGTCAACCCCACAATTCCTCATTTCCATACCTCCTGCCCGCCCTTTCAACACCCCTCTAAAACACATTCCAGCGACCTTTCTCAATTATGATGAGCTCAATCCATTTCAAAACCCATCCCTGCCAGCAACCATCCAAAAGCAAAAAATACAAATAGACGAGAATGGGAAGGAAAAAAAAAGCGACCTCTAACACTCCACATCTTTGGGGCATCTCAAATGGAAATGCGGACGTTGAAACTTTCTAGAGGCCCACTTCATGTTTATATGCCATCCAATACCCAATATATAACTCTTGTGGCCCACAGGAAGTTTTTAATGGTGGTTGTTAAATCACCACTGTTTCTTGTGGTGTGGTCCATTTGAGAGTTGAATATGCCTTATTTTTAAAATGAGGTCCTAAAATGGGCAAGCCCAATGGGTAAACGGAGTGGATAGCAGGCGCCACACACACATACATGCCATGGTAGAATTTTACCACCTATGGGTTTCGAACCCACGACCACGTGTTGAAACTCATTATAATCCACCACTCAGGCAAGGACTGGAACCGAAGACCAGTGGCATGAATTGATTATATAACAAGTCGGTGATAATTACAGGTGATCAACGTGCATTAGTGAGTAGCACCATGCACCATGCACTGTATTCTTTTTAATAGAATATTCATGACTTTGTGTTATTTGGTACAAGCACATGAAGTGGGTGATAGGAAGCATTGGTCGGTGCTCAATGGACCCCCATCATATTGTCTATATTTTATTAAAGTAGTCCATTTATTTTGCTGAATCGTTTTCAAACATAATTCCAAAAATGAGGTACATCCAAATATTAGGTAGACCACACCAAAGAAAATAATGATGATTAAATGCCTATCATTAAAAACTTCCTAAGTCCTACATTAATGTTTCTTTTCCCACAAACCTATTGCATAGGTCACATGGACCTGGATGAAGAGAAAATACAAAGACCACATTTATTTAAAACATTTGTGTGCAAGAATTTTTTAATGGTGAGCGTTCAATCATCATTGATTTGTGCAACGTGGTCCACTAAGATTTGAATCTGCCTCAATTTTTGGGCTCATGTCCTAAACTGGTTTGGAAAAATCAATGGATAGAATAGATAAAAATGGACGGATGACATAGAGAAAATGCATACGTTATAGTGGATATAGAGCTTTTACAGTAACACCTTAATAGTTGTTACATTGACCGTGGGGCCCATCTTGATATATATTGTATATCCATATGGCTTAACAGTTTTCCCAGCTTATTTTAGGGCATGGTCCAAAATTTGAAGCAGATCCAAATATTGAGGCGACCATATCACACGAAACAGTGGTCATCTAGAAGTTTTTAATGGTGGCATTCAATCCCCACTGTGTGGTCCACTAGAGAATAGTATATGCTTCATTTTGGGGCTGATATCTTAAAATGAGCTAGGAAACCTGATGAACAGACATGGATATACAACAAATACATCAAGGTGAGTGCCATGGTTAGGGTAACACTTGCTGACAAGTTGGCCTAGTAACACCTAATCGGCTCACTTTCAAAGGGAGGCAGATTTTTGCCAAAGGGGTGTTGCCTATCCATCCGATTTATGTGCTCATTTTAGTACATGCGACTAAGAATGAGGCATATCCAAAACTCAAGTGAGCCACGTAAGAGGAAACAATGAGGATTCAATGACCACCATTGAAACATTTGTATGGCCACAAAAGTTTTACATCATGTTAATATTTTTGTGTTTCACTTCTCCCCGTGTAAACAGTTTGGATGGCATACGAACATCAAGGTGGAGCCCACCGTAAGTATTTCTTTTCCTAATTTTTCCTTTCATGCTGCTCACTTGAGTTTTAGATCCACTTCATTTTTGGTAGAATGTCGGAAAATGAGCTTACAAAATAGATGAATGGGGGTGGATATCTCACAATCATCATAGTGGGCTCCACTTAGCATCTCAGACTTCTCGGAAAAGGCTTTGGGAGGAAATCCACATCCCTTTCAAAGCCTAGAACATGGCTGGGATTGTCAATGAGCTGGGCCCGAGTTGCCCACAGCCCAGATTTTGAACTGTTTTGAGCTGGGCCATTGGGCCAGCCCTATTCAAAATTTAGATTATGGTAGGCCCAAGCCCAACCCATTGACAGCACACCTAGGTACTATGTTGATTTGGCAAAGTCATGCAACGGTTGTAGGTTGCCATCGATCGCATGATGGAGGCATTAGGGCTGCTCCATGTCCGTGGCAGTGATCCGCCCCTGTAGGAGTTGAAATACGTAATCGCATCTTTTGCAGGGTGATGCTGATAGTGAACCGTATGATCACACCTAAGGAGGTGAGATTTAGCGACGATGAGATCGACGACATGATCCTTCAATATCCCGAGAGGGCGACGATCAGGTAGAACAGGCGGATCGAGAATTCAGAATCAAGGTCAATCTTCCTAGCATCAATGGTCAATTTTACATTGAGGATTTCCTCGATTAGCTTTTTGAAGTTGAGCAAATTTTCGACTATATAGATTTTTTTATAAAGAAAATAAGGTTAAACTTGTGACTTACAAGTTGAAGAGCGAAGCTTCAGCTTGGTGAGACCAACTTCAACTTGAGCGGATGAGACAAATGAAATTGTCAATCTGTACGTGGCCACAAATAAATCAATTGTTTTACGCATGGTTCCTCCCTCACGATTATGATCAGGAATTGCTCCAATAATTCCAAAATTGTTGGATGGATAGCTGATTGGTGAGGGATTTTTTAAAGAAGTCCTATTGTTTGTCGCTGAGAGGTGACCTGGTTGAGAATGAGTTGTGACAGGCCGTGTAAGGCTTGTATCCTAGACCGTACCGTTCCATAGGATTCCGCGGTCTTCCCGGTTGAATTCTGGCTACCCACGACCTGTAATCGGCATTTGCGTGTAACCCTAAGTCTTATCCTGTATTATAGAGTAGGCTCAACCCAAGACTTATATCCTTGCGACCGTGCCGTCACCGTGGTTCCAATGTCGCGTCTCACAGCCCGATTCGATACCCAGGCCAGGAGTTGTGGGCCCGCGTATTTTCCGATGAAAGGCCGCGCGTTGCGAATTTTGAGAGAATCTCTACAACCCATCACATCAATCCATCAAACAATCAAATCAAGTACAACCCATACCCTACCCATCCCTCTCTCTCCCAAAGTCAACAACACCATTACTCATCCCATTCCTTTCTTACCAACAAGTCAACAAGCATCATACCTCCCATATCATACACATCACTTCTCTCTCTCATTCCACACTCCATTTTCAAGCAACTCCCAAGGGTGGACATCCAAGCTTCTCAAGCTTCCATAGAGAAGCTATAGTGTGGCCCACTTCCTACCTCCTCATCTCCCATCTCCACCCTTCATTTTTCATCATCTTCCATCAAGATCGAACCTAAGGAGTTTGGCGTTCCATCGGACCAAGAAGGAGGCTAATAGGTGGGTGATTTTATGATTTTTTACCGTTAATTTTGTGATTTGAGGGCCCACATGTGGTGGGACCCATCTTGATGTATGTATTATATCAAAGAGGGGCCCATAGTGGCGGGGTCCCTCCATCATCATCCGATCTCTCTCCTCTCTCTCTTTCTTGCTCTCTTTCCTTGATTGATGGCCCACCCCAATGCTTGATTTTATCCACGTTGTCCATTTAGTGGGCCCAACCGCTGTCCACAATAGGCCCACCTTGCTGACCTTCCTGTTGTCCGTTTGGACAGGCATGGGTGAAGCGAAATAACAAATATTATATTGATTCAATGGGTGGGCCACACTGACGTGGACCTAAGTTGATGTAATGACTCCAAACCGTGTTTGGTGGGCTGCACCATAGTAGCAGCAGTAGATCCAAACGGCTGACCGTCTGGACGTAGGTTAGACACAAATATCAGCTTTATTTCAAAAGCTGGAGGGTCACACTCATGTGGACCCCACCTTGATGTATGGATCTGATCTACATCGTCCATCCCATTTCTCAGCTCATTTTAGGCGTTGAGCCAAAAAATGAAGCCAAACCGAATCTCTGGCGGGCCATATTGTAGAAAATAGTGGTTTTGAGCGATATAAACTGTTAAGGCCTGTTGTGATGTTTCGGTGCGACAAAACATATCCAATATTGGGCTTGTTAGACCCGTCATGAGCTTAGGAACCCAGCGGACGGACTGGATTGTCTCAATGTGGGCCCCACCTATGAAATTCCTTAGGAAAACAAAAAAAGGAGGTGACGCTGCTGCTAACATGCAGGGACCGTGGGCCCCACTACAGGCCCAACCATGATGTATGTTGAACATCCACACCATGCATTTGATGAGTCCCCTTTGGAAAGCAGGATCCCCCAAAAATCAACCGTTCACGGAACTCAGGTGGTCCGCTCCAAAAGGAGCAGGAGGTTGAACGTCTACCATTGAAAACTTTTTGGGTCACAAAAGTTTTGGATCTATATGAAATTTATTTTTTTCCTTTAATTCAGGTCTTTGTGACCTTATGATTGGATTGGGTGGAGAATAAATGTTATGGTGGGCACCACGTGGGACCCACCTCTATGAAGTGGATTGGCTGGAGTACCGTACAACAACTATATAGCTGCTGTATTAACGCCAGCAAGTTTAGTGGGTTTGAACATGAGGTACGTGTTATGTCCAAACAGTCCCTTGGTGTGGCTCACATGGGACATGTGTTATATCCAAGCCATCCATTTGGACGATGCCCTCTAACTGGTGGGCCATGCACGTGGACCTCACCCTTTTGAGATATGGCTAGTATCTCCAGCGTGTTTTGAACAAGAAACAAATGTATTTGATTTATGAAATTATCTTATTTAAGTATAACAGAGAAAAATATTTAGAAGGATCATCATATTTTATTAGTACTGAGTTCATCTACATCCCTTTAATATCCCTTGATTCCAAGATAGATTATTTGAAATAAACAAATTATAATTAACAAAGCTTATATATCGAGTCTTGAATTCGGCAACATTTCGACAACTGCTCAGGTCATCTCCTAGAACTTAGGAGGAATGTTGAATTGATCAACCAATCTCTCTTTTGAGCTTGTCTTTCGGGCAAAGGAGAGAGAGAGAGAGAGCCTTCAGAAATTCCAGCAGCATTTCAGCCCTATTTTTCCTTGGCCACATAGTGCAAACCCTTTGTAGTTTCCCCTTCTACATTCAGCTTCTTATGGAGCTCTTACGTTCTCCAAAATTCTTCCAATACCCAAATGAGAGGGGAAGTGGGGTATTTATAGACCTCACACACATGTCAACCCTCGATCTTTGTGCCATGGGGCCCACTGTGCATTAGATCTATCCATTCATCTTAATCACTCTTTGCTCTCGATTGCACTACCCGCGCAACAGAAAAGTTGGTTGCGTGGTCTACACAATGGTACACTCAATTGCACGACCTGCACATGCAAGGACAAAATCTGCTTTTCATATGACAAACTGTTTGCGCCACCTGTGCAAGTGCTTCGACTGGTTGCACAGTTCGTGTAACCATTACTTGTTGAGCGACCCGCGCAACTGCCAATCATGATTTCTTAGTTCTTTCTCATTTCTTCACTTAATGTTTGATTTCTGATCTTCATCCTTTCTTGATGATTTTTCATGCTTCAACGGATGCCCCCTTGATTCGTTCTTTGTTCCTCTGGATCAAAGAATTAGGATCAATCTCCTAAAATCTCTAAACTTTCTGAACTCCTTAAGGTCGTTGCGCGACCCGCGTAACGAAAACCCGAGTTTGGTACTCGACCCAAATTCCCATAAATAGTCCACAACACTCCATTTCTTCACTTTCGCATTTCGCAGCCAAACTCCGTTTCTCAGAGTTTTCCCCTCCATGCAACTGATACTGGTTGCACGCTCGCGTAACAATCTCTTCGTCGTGCAAGGACTTGAGTCGTTACGCTGCCCGCACAACTACCAATCCGTTGCACGACCCGTGCAACGATTTCTTCGTCAAATTTCCCAGACTTAGCCAAATTTCTTCATTTTCAACATGGCTCGAACTAAGAGAACTTTCATTGTTATCAATTCCCCTTCTGATCAACCTTCTCACCAAGAGTTGCCAAACACTGAACCTTTTCAAGCTGTAGCACTTCAAGCAACAGAATCGCCATCATCTCCAACTCAGCCTCTGCGTAAGCGATTCAAAATGACTGCTAGACGCCCAGCTTACATAAAGGAACCAGTACTTCCCACATTTGACTTCACTCAACGCATTGAGACACTGTCATCTCCCATCCACAGGCCATCGCTATGGGCAATCTGGAAAAGCCTCCAAGGCACGGTCGCGAATACGACTAGGACAAATGGCTGAAAACAATGGCTTATCATCAGACCACCAGGCAGAAGCCACCAACCATGGAAGATACTCCTCCCTCTAGGCCGAAGAAGAACCGTCGCAACAAAGCCCATGAGTTTTAGGAGAAAATTAAAGAACACAACAGGAAGAAACTCCACAACTCCTAGGAATCAGTCCGTGCCGTTCAAGGTACCATAAAATTTGACAATCCCTATAAACAGGGCTTCGTATCAATTCCGATCAGTATTCATCGCCATCACTCCATGATGATCTGCGAACCCAGGGATCACTTGACCGCAGAAAGATTGGCCTACACAGAGTCTTGGTCATTCAAGGAACCAAGACTACTAGAAGGCATCTTGCAGCCGCCAAGACCAAGACAGCAAATTGGCGATATCCATTCCATGATTTTCCTTGTTCCTTCCTATGACTTCATAGTCTATACCCAACTTGCTTTAATGAAATGCTCCAGCAACGTTTTAGTCACTAGCGCCTTATCTGGAGCCCAGAAGAATTCAGAACAAGAGGTCTTCTTACTCCTTGTAATTACTATTCTGAATGGGCTACCGTAGTTTTGGCAAAACATGCTAGGACTTTGTCGAAGATCGACATTTTTCACGCGATTGAAGTGACGTCGTATCCCTTCTGCAAGGAATCTTCTATTTTGAAGGCATTCCTTAACTATTGGTGCCCTTCCACCAAGTCTTTCCATCTCCCTGAAGGTGAAATGAGCGTCACACTTTGGGATATTCACAGGATTACCAGTTTGCCGATAACTGAAAAAATCTTTGATGAATTCGTCCACACCAATGAGGAATTTACTTTTGTCTCTTCCCCTGATCGTATCCCCTCTATTTCAGAGTCGACCACCGAACTTTTTAAGAAAATGTAAAAATTCCTGAACATCCACAAGATTCATCCCATGCAATGGCTGGCCCACTTCAGCAGAGCTCTTAAGTAATTTCCTTCTTCAATCTCCTTTTATTGCAACTTGATATATATATAACCTTGATTTCATTTGCTCATCCCTTCAAGTTTACCGGCAATTACTCACGAGAGCTTGAATGTCTTGAAAGGGTATAAAAGGTCGTGCAGAGTATTCTATCTATGGGGAGCTCGCAACATTCATCGCGTATTGGCTAAGCATAGTGGTTTTCCCAAGTTCTAAATCAGCAGATGCCATTCATCCTTTGTTGTTTATAGTTACGGGTGTCATGTCCGAGGGAGCTAAGTATTCTTTTGCTCCTCCTGTTTTCTGTTCGATCTATAGAGGTTTCAGAGAAATCGCATGCCACGTAAAAAGCCCTTCTGTCGATTCTGCTTCAACTTACATGCCGTGGCATCACTTTCTTGGTTGGCTTGGTGTCTACTTCCCCTGGACTTTCGAAGTACCAGAAAAAGCTTACGTCCACCATTCCCAAGTCCCTCTCTACTTTTTTCAAAAGAGATCCATGGCAAAGAGATCTTACGACTGGGCAAAAGATACCATTTCTTCTGATACCAAGATAAACTACTTCCACCTCGTTACATTGTGGACATGGAGAAAGCAGACACGGAATCACTCTCTCCAGCAGAAATGGGATTTTCTATATCGATTAGATCATGTAGTCTGCCGTTGAGAGAATGGATCGAATTTTGGCGAGAACCGTATTATCCTAGCCATTTTGCCCATCAATTCGGCTTCGATAGGCAGTGCCAGAAGATTGTGGGCTAGTCACTCGAAGAATGTGGAGCTACGGTACTGGCCCATTTAATTGGGCAATGATTTGGAAGCAATTACTGGGCCGGGCTAATTCTACCTTTATTATTCTAGGCTGCGAGCATACTCCTACGGCATCATATAACCATATGAGATGGTGGGTGCACCAGTCATACTTGGTTAGAAAAATTCTGCCAGTGATTAGGCCCGTATGGCTTCCACTTCCCAGGCTTAAGGGTCGCATCATTGAAGTGGGAGTCGGTTTCATCACAGAGACCAGTCACACCCCCTCTGCTAGTCATCGTTGCATCATGATCTCTGTGGACGAACCTATTCTTGAGGTAAAACCTGATAACACTCTCGAAGGATGGATAGCATATGGTGATACTTGTGAATTTGAACAAATTCCTCTCCATTGTCCACGAAGAGAAAAAGTTGCACAAGAGGCTTTCCCTCAGTCAGAAAATATTGCCAATCCCTAAGATCAGCCCTCCTCTTCTACTCATCCTCAGCAACAGTCGATTTCTTCTCCTGTATCCAGGACTACACTCCCTCAACAGCAGCCAACTTCTTCTCCGATGACAAGGTCCCGAACACGCACTCAAGCTTCTCCACAGGAAGAGACCAGTGCTACTACTTCTCTGATTTTGGCTACTGCAGATACTCAACCGAAGAGTCACTAGTCTCTTTCTTCTAAAGGAAAGCAAGTTGTTGTTGAAGAGTCGAGCACAAAAGATTTAGTTGGCAAAAGTTCAACTTCTTCGTTTGGGCATACTACTTCTGATGAAAGCGACATAGAAGGAGAGAATCAAGAAGATGATTATGAGGAGGGGGAAGTGGATGTTAGCGGTGAAGATGATATAATTGCGAAAGATGTTCCCGCTGATGAGGGACACATCATCCCAACTTCTGAGGCCGTTCCTGCAAAAACTTCTCCTGCAGCAGGGGAAGAAGAAGAACCCCTACACTATAGGGAATACGGATATTCGCCACGTAAGAAAATCTTGCTGTCATTATTTACTTTTGTTCTTTTCTACTTTCTTGTCTTATACATTTTATTTCAGGCGATCATGCTGCAAATATAGAGGCAGATAGTGCTTCTCCTCTAAATTCCCCCCCTGTGGCGCCAACAGCCTCACCGAGATTCTCAATACCTCCGCAAGCAATAGTATGTGGGATTGCTTTTTCGAGGGAGTCAACTGATTTGCCCCCTCCCACCACTATTTCTTCAAGTACTGAACACGAAATGATTTTTCCAGTGGAGCCAACTATTTTATCCACTCCCACCATTATTGCTTCGAGTATTGAGGATAGGGCTCCATCTTTCATTGAGATGGTAGAACCTAATCCTTCCCTTGCTAGGGAGATGCAACTGCTCGCTGTTTTGGTACCAGCGGAAGGTATATCATTTTCTCGTTTACACTTTCTATATTACCTGTACATAAAAATTTTACTATAACTTTATATTTCTTGTTTCTTAATAGGGAATTTACCTCAAAGCGATGCAGCAAGTTCTGGCTCTATTGGTACTTCACCGAATATACTATCATTTGAGAAGGTTTCTGCATATAAATTGGCCTTGATCAGGAATTCTATATTGGCTATTGTTGAAATGTTCAAAGATCTTGATTAATAGTCCGATTTGGCTGTCGCTTTAGATGTTTTGGATGGTGCTTCTCGGATGGCCAAAGTTGATGTTTCTTCTGTACGCAATGCTCTTCTAAGATTCCATAATTCAATATCTGCTCTGTCATCAGCTGAAGCAGTGACCATTTTGCCTGAAATTTTAGAATACAAGAAGTGACTTGCGTATTTTAAGGAGAAAATTTCTCAGATTGCTCCCATTGTCTCTCGTTATGATCAAGAACAATTATCTCTGCGAGAGCAACTAGAGACGTTTGCTGACAATAAGACAACTATCCAAGATCGCATTTCTCTTCTGAAGCAAGAAATCGCGTAGCTAGAGAGGCAAAATTCAAAGGAGGATCTAAACATTAAAAGAGTGCAAGAACAGATAGAGTGTAGCCTGCATTCTGTGGATTCTGAAAGATCTGAACTGATTAAAAATGAAGAGCTAATTGCTTCTTTAAAAGAAAAGTTAGCTGGCATCCCTGATCCTACAAGAATGAATTCGAATGCCAGACTGGAACATACAACTGCTCAAGTTAATCTTTAAGAAAATTTGCAACAATATTTAGCAGCGCTAAGCATTACAGGGGAACTATGAGATGTATAACTTTGATGTCTTCCTTTTGGTTTGCTATTGTAAATATTTTCAGAATTTCAAGTTATACAAGTATATCATGATATTTTGATAATGATGCTCTTGTTTTATTTACACAATGTTTTGATTAATGCTTTATGATTGATGTATTATGCTTTTTGCATTATGCTTTTTGTTTTATCCTCTTATGATTTGTTAGTAAGGGATTTCCTAGATGATCTTTATCTTAGTTGGCGGTACTAAATTTTAATCTAGTCAGTCACACACAGTTTAAGCTCTTGAGTAGTGGTGCACACGCAGTTTTTTAGACTCTTGAGTAGTGGAGTCGGGTCTCACGTGATGGTCTCCGTAACTCTTAGGAGTTCACTGGACTTCTCATAGCCTGGGGAGTTCACAAACTGCGATCTATCAGATGGGCCTAGTGAAGCTACCGGGGCCGTGAACTCGGTTGGAATTACACACAGGGCTGGCCACAGTAACTCTCTAGAGTTCACATAACTCACAAGGCGACCTTTGGGGTACCAAATCTAGGGCCGTTAGTCCGTCAATGAGTAGGTTTAAGCCCTTCCTCATGAGTTAGTACTAAAATCAAGCCAAAGATCTGGAGGGACTTACGCATGGTTGGCCTATCTATGGACATGGCCAAAGAGCTCACACTGCGGCCCGCTTTTCCTTCATCTGCAAGGTCAAGCCCATTCGTGGAGGGCATTTTCCTCCATTCCCCGTGACGCTGCCAGAAAGTTATATAGACGGCATTGGTCTCACGCGTAACTGACCGTTGAGGACTTTTTTTGGCCTTTTAAGCTCTTAGTCACTGGCTTCGTTGGCTGCCCGCAAAGGTATGCGTATAATGGCCTTCACGGGCTTTTTAGGACCACTGGCTTCTCTTCGCTGCCCGAATTGAAAATGGTAAGTCTTATGCGTAGCTGACCCTTTTTATGGATTGGCTAGACTGCCTTAAAATGCCTTAAAAGACAATAATAGGTGTGATCATCGTCACTGCGAGAATGATAGACATCTCTTAACTGAGATTGATACATCACCACTTCTGCTAATATCTTTAAGAGAATCCATCTGTGTTGTTTATAATATATCAGCATCAGCTTGGTGACGATACCAATTTCAACAGAAATTTACACGGCTCGCTTGATGATTGACAATGTTCACTTTCTTTTCACGGCACTTGTTGATACATAGTCTTGATACGCTCGCGAATTTCTTATTTATTCATTCATTTGACGATACATAGACATGGTCTTATTTATTGTTGCCCCCTTTTGATATAGAAACATGATGCTGATAATATTCTGGATCAAAATCAGTAGCATCTTCAAGGACGATATCTCTTGATGAAGCGAGCATTGACTGATATACTTATACCTTGCCCATCTTGATTCACGACTCTGTATGCGCCATTGGAATACACTTCTTTTATTATGTATGGCCCATCCTATTTAGGCTCGAATTTACGTCCTGTTCGACGGGTGACCACTATAGGTCTTTTTAGCATTAGTACCATATCCCCTTTCTTGAAAGAGCGATATTTAACACGTTTGTCAAAGGCAGCCGATATCCTGGCTTGATACGATTGCAGTCGTTGTTGGGCTGCCAGGCATTTTTCATCAAGCAGATCCAACTCTTTCAGCCTTATCTTTGCATTTTCATCGTCTGTTATGGACTGGTGCACCGCCACTCTGAGTGTGCTACTTATATTTTGATCGGGATTACTACTTCCACACCATAGACTAGAGAATACGGTGTCACTCTTGTTACTGTCCAGTGAGTAGTTCTATAAGCCCATAAAAGCTTCTTGTAATCTTTCATCCCAATCACGTTTATTCCCTGCTACTGTTTTCTTCAGTATCTTAACTATCGCTTTATTAAATGCCCCCGCTAATCCATTAGCTGGTGGATAGTAAGGTGTTCAAAACGAATGACGAATGCTGAATTTCTGACACAGCTTTTCCATGCCTTTGTTTTTGAAGGGAGTGTCATTATCTGTAACAATCTTCTTTAGAATACCATGGCGGTATATTATTGCATGCTGGATGAAATTAACTACATCCCTTTCTTTTACATTACATAACGCCACTGCTTCTATCCACTTGGAGAAATAATCCGTTGCTGCCAAGATATACTATTTTCCTTTAGACGAAGGTTGATTTATAGGACTAATGACGTCAAGCCCCCAAGCAGAGAAAGGCCAAGAAGCGATTGACTGATGCAGGTCTTCTAGAGAAACGTGTATAACATCTCCATGAATCTGGCATTCAAGATACCACTTCACATAATCTATCGCGTCTTTGAACATTGAATGCCAATAATACCCCATTCGATGTATTTTATGAAATAGATTACGGCCAGCTTGATGTGCTCCATATTCTCCGGAGTGTGCCTCTCTCAATGTCTGACCTATTTCTTGTTCGTCTAAACAATGTAGCAGCATTCCATTGTAAGATTTTCTATATAATATTTCACCGCATATGATGAATTTGCTTAACCGTTGTTTGATTTGTTGTTTCTGTGCTGGATCTTCTGGCAGGATGTTATATTTGAGATAATCGATGAAAGGTTGTCGCCAATCATTTATCGTTATCTCTAAACATGATACTAGAATTGTCTCAATAGTTTCATCGATGACCTCTAAAGACAGTAAAAATCGTCTCTCTTCTATAGTTATTTGGAGAGGGCTTCGATTTGGGCCGGACAGAGCTGCTGCCAAGCTAGCCAAAGCGTCCGCTCTTGCATTTTCAGACTGCAGTATATGCTTGATTTCTACATGACAGAATTGTTCTAGCAACTGTTGTGCTTCCCAGCAGTACGACAAAAGTTCTTGCTTTCTCACATCGTATTTGGTTGTTAATTGATTTATAATCAATTTTAAATCCCGGAAGTTATGCAACATTCTTATTTCCTTTTCTTGAGCCATTTTCATTCCGATAATGAGGGCTCTGTACTCTTCCTCAATATTCGTGCATGTAGCACCCAACGTGAAGGAGTAAGGTAGCAAGTCACCTTGAAGAGTAATAAATATCACTCCTGCCCCCGCTCCTGATGCTCGAGCAGTGTCGTCAAAATACATCTACCAGGGGTGTTGCGAGTAAACCAGCATAACTTGTTCATCTGGAAAGTCATCACTGATGATTTCGCATCCTGCTACAGGGTGTGCTGCAAGGAAGTCCACCACTGCTTGTCCTTTTACTACTTTTACCGGTTCATATGTAATAGTATATTCTGAAAGTAACAGTATCCACTTGGCCAATCTTCCAGACAACATCGGCCTAGTTATCAAAAACTTTATCAGATCTGCTCTTGAAATCAAAGTTATGTCATGAGAAAGACAATAATTTCTTAATTTTTGTACCACAAATATTAGTGTCAGACAATCTTTCTTGATCGGAGAGTAGTTGCATTCTGCAGCCATCAGAGTATGACTTAAATAATAAACAGCAGTTTCTTTCCCCTTTTCATTTACCTAGGCCAACAAAGCTCCTAAAGAATTCTCAGCCCCAGATATATACAAAATTAGCGGCTTCCCTTTTATTGGAGCTGTCAGTACCGGCGGCTGCTTCAGCAATTCTTTGATTAAGTCAAACGCATTCTAGCAAGCTTGGTCCCACACAAATTTTGTATTTTTCTTCATCAGGTAGGAGAATGGCTGACATCTCCCTGCTAGATTTGAAATGAAACAGCGAATATATGCTAGTTTTCCTTACAAACTTTTCAATTCCTTTAGTGTTTTCGGCGGCGGCGGCATATTTTGAATAGCTTGGACTTTCCCTGGATCGATCTAAATGCCCCTATGCCGGACAACAAAACCGGGAAATTTACTTAAGGATACTCTAAAAGCGCATTTAGCTAGATTCATCTTTAGCTGTTTCTTTCTGAGCCGACAGAAAACTGATGCCAAATGTTCGTAATGCTCCTGATGATTTCCTGACCTAACCATCAAGTTATCGACATAGCATTCAACATGCTTGTGCATCATGTCTTGGAAGATATTCTGCATCGCCCTCTGATATGTCACCCCGGCATTTTTGAGACCGAATTGCATAACTTTATAACAATAAATTCTCAGCGATGTCCTGAATGTTGTCGCTTCCTCATCTTCGGGTGTCATTCTAATCTGATTATACCTCGCGTATCCATCCATGAAGGACATGATAGCATATTGAGTCGTACTATCAATCAGTAATTCAATTATCGAGAGAGGAAAATCATCTTTCGGATAGGCTTCATTTAGATCTCTGAAGTTAATGCACACCCTGATTTGTCCGTTTTTTTTACAAGGACAATGTTTGATGTCCACTTGGGATATTTGACCTCCCTAATAAACCCAACCTTTATCAACTTATTCACTTCTTCTTCTATCAGGGGAACTAAGTCTGGATGGAATCGCTTTTGCGCTTGCTTAACCGGTCTTTTCTCTTTAGATATATTTAATCGGTGCATTACCACAGAAGGTTCCAAACCTGGCATCTCGGCATACGTCCAAGCGAAGACGTCTTTATTTTCTTTAAGAAGTTGAACATATTCCTCAGACTCCTGTTTAGAAAGACCAGCACTGATAAATGTGTTTCTTGGCTCTTCTTCCATACCCAAGTTTACCTCTCGCAAACTGTTTATCGTCTGCTGCCCCCCATCTTCTATTTGTTTTGGGGCCATTTTAGGAAATTCAATTGTCTTGGAATCCTCTTCTGATGACTGCGTGACTGTAATCGTATTCACTAATGATTCTGCCCCTAGTCCTTGAAATTTTCTTCGCTTTTCCTGACCAACCCCAATAGGGATTTGAATTCCCCTCCCATGATTCAGGCCGGTGGGTTCTTCATAATTGAAACCCATGTTCTTCATGATTTTCTTGCTTGTCAGACTATATTTTTTGAGATCTTGCAGTGTCAGCCTACCGTGGTACACATTATTCTTGGTCTCTTCTTCAGCCCCTGCTTCCACTGCGGCATAAAATTCTATTGATTCTTGATGCTTTGTGCTAGCCTTGACTTGAAATCTTCCTGGAGCGGTCAAAAATGGCTTATTCCTTTCAACATATGGCAATGGCATTGTATAATTGGACTGTAAAATTCTCAACTGCTCATGTGATAACAGGGTTAGTGGCGGTTGTCCCGATTGTCTTAGACATTTCGGAACAAAATAGAATTTCTTCCTTGTTTCTGCAATCCTGGATGATTCTACCCTTTTTCTTTAATCTCATTTACTCGAATGTCCTTTAGGACTCTGCTTTCATCATTCTTTCCTCCTTCTTCAGCGGACCCTTTATAGAGTTGGCATCCGCAAAGAAAGACTCGACTTCTGTGTATGGCTTCGCATCGGTCATCACTTTATACTGTATTTCCATCTTTACAGTATTTAAAACATTGGTGCAAGGTAGAAGGTACAATATTATACTGATGTATCCATGGCCTTCCTAGGAGAAGATTGTACGTTGTCACGACATTTATAACATGGCACACAACATTAGTATCTCGTTCTCCTATTTCCAGCGTCACCATAATCTTACCAAGTGCGCGTTGCCCATCTTGATTAAAGCCCTGTATCATCATTCCACTAGGGCGTAGATCCGAACAACGATAACCTAATTTACCCAAGATCAAGAGTGGCAAGAGCTTCACCGCAGACCCATTATCTATCATTACCTGCTTGACCTTCTTCTCGCGGATATGGCCTTCTATCATCAGTGGCCTGTTGTGTTCTACCTTACAGATCAGATCATCATCGGAAAAGGAAACGACCAGGAGGCAATTTTCTCGCTCATCGTGATCTTCATGTTCTAGTTCTGCCAATAAAGTTTCTTTGACATCGTGATTGGACAATGCTTAGATCAAACTCTGCCAAAATTTCTCTGACAATTTAAGTGCATCATAGACGCTTAATCGAGCTGGTATGCCTTTCAAGTGACTCACTACGTCATAAGGAACTTTTACCGTCTCGCTTTTCTTTTCTTCCTTATCAACATTGTTCTACCTTTCAACGGTTTCTTTTCTTGCAATCCCTGACTTTTGTTTCGCCAGACTTGCTATCTTATTTCCTAATCTTAACGTAATTACTGCTACCTTCTTTGTTGTCTTACTGTCCTCTTTCTCTTTCGTATCCCGAATCTTTCCTCGGATCGTGAACATATTCACCGTTGCCATTGTACCCATTTCCTTTTTTTTTTCTAATTACTATTTCACATCTGTCTATCATTCGCTGTATTATACATTTCAATATATAATAATTCTCCATTGGATGTCCCACCAGGAAATGATAGTGGCAAAAATCTCTCTCTATGGTTCTTGTTACATCTTCAGGGTGCTTAGGTTCAGGCAATTTGATTGTACCAGATTTTAGCAGTTGGTTCATCATAAGAATGACATCTTCCTTGTTGAATGCGAACCCCTCGTGAGAATTAAGCATCCTGGACCTCTTTCAACTATATCTATTTCTTGATTGGTTCCATTCTTCTTTTCATTTCGGCCTCTTTTCCCTTGAGTCCCTTGTATCTTTGCTCCTTTTTTCACGATCGACAGTATTTACAGTCATTCTGCTAGGCACTCTCCTAGTTGTCTTGTAGTGGAACGCTGGCATCTTACGGGTCATCAATTCCAAAGCATGAGCCTTGGTAGCCAAGTCACAGAAAGTTCTGATGTCGGCGCTGGTGAGTCCAAACGTGATTCCTGTTTTCATAGAATTCAAACATATTTTGACTTGTTCTTTTTCTTCTGGCAGCTGTCTACATGAGGCTCCCAATGTTTTCCATTTGTCTATAAACTTTCCTACCAGTTCTCCTTCTCTCTGCCGCACGGAGGCTAATTCCGTAATACTAAGATCACATTCCGAGGAGAAGAAATTTGACATAAAGGCGTCCTACATTTGCTCCCAAGTACGTATGGACCCTGGGGCCAAACTGGAGTACCATCAAAATGACTTGTGTGTTAGTGACGACCCAAACAATCATAAGCAATATTGCAGTATTGTAGAAAAATTCCCCATGCTGGTAATGAAATGCATTAAGTGTTCTTCTGGCGATCCTTCCCCATTAAACTTTTAAAAATCTGGATGCTTGAAGTTAGGGGGAAACGGAACATCTTCTACCTCCCTTGGATACGGTGTTCGGTACCTGAAGCGGCCTGTATTTTCACACTCCCTCTCTATTCTTACAGCTTCTTCAACGACTTGTCTCACGTCATCTTGCGTTATGGTTCTTGCGGCTGGAACAGACCCCTGTGATCCTATCCCTTGTGGTTGAGAGCCTTCAGGCTGGTTTTCTTGTCCATTCATTGTGCCCATCATTGGTGGAGCCGTTATCTGAGTTATGTTATGTGCAAGGGTCGCTAAAGTCTCTTTGAGGTATCTGCACTCTTCCATTAGTGCTCTTTGTGCTTCTGTCATCTCATTCATGAGATCCTCTGTAGTTGGCATATTGTCCTGATATATCCCGGCCATATGTACCGCAGCTTCTCCACTCTTCGATGAAGCTGTAGTTAGCATGGGGTGAGAATACATTGATGTAATAGGGCTTACGAAGAGGGGAGAGGATGGAGTCTCGCTCGACTTCCCTACACTTCCGGTGCCATTAATCGATTGGGGCGATATAGACATCGGTGAACTTGTCTGGGACAATACAAACATTGGTGAACTTGCTATTAATGCTTTACCTTTTTGCTCTTTCGTCCATTTGACCCTTGGGGTGACCAAAGCCGGAAAGTCACGTGATACCAACTGTGGAATTGTTCGCTCAGGATATATCTTAGGAGGAGCAAGTTCAGGATGCTTCCGAGTTGCGTTACGCGTTATTGGCCCTCTAACTCTTGGTGAAGGTAGATTCATTCGAGAGCTTCTTGCATTCCGTACCCTTGTCTTGCGAGACGTCACAACAGTCTAGCCCTTATCGCCTTCCCGTGGTTGAGGTGAAGCAGATACAACCCCAGCTGTCGCTCGAGTCATGTTGTTTTTGCTTGCAGGAAGTCGAGTCATGCATAAGGGAGCTTGGTTCGGCGTGTACTCTATCGTAAATCCGGTTGGGGTGAAACAGAAGCTTACTTTTCTCGTAGAAATTGCCATTGGTTGTAACTTGTAGTTGAATTTGGAAACCTTCAGTCATGAAATGCAACTATAATTAGTGTTTGAAGAATCAAATGATCTATCTTAGAGATGAAGGGGAGGATATTCCCACTGAGAATGGCCATTTTGGCATCAGGAAGACGCCAAACTATGATGAAAGTTCTTAACTATCTCAATGTTATACTTAAATAAGATAAGTTCTCCTCAGCAGAGTTGTCATTTTGTTTCGAACAAGAAACAAATGTATTTGATTTGAGAAATTATCTTATTTAAGTATAACAGAGAAAAATATTTATAACGATCATCATATTTTATTAGTACTGAGTTCATCTACATCCCTTTAATATCCCTTGATTCCAAGATAGATTATTTGAAATAAAAAAAATTGTAATTAACAAAGCTTATATATTAAGTCTTGAATTCGACTGCATTTCGACAGTTGCTCAGGTCATCTCCTAGGACTTAGGATGAATGTTGAATTGATCAACCAATCTCTCTTTTGAGCTTGTCCTTCGAACAAAGGAGAGAGAGCCTTCAACAATTTCGGCAGCATTTCTGCCCTATTTTTCCTTGGCCACATAGTGACCTGGTTGCGTGACCTGCACAACTAATTTGAGGGTTGCGCAGCTTGCGAAACTGACCCATTCTTCTGCTCCTCATCTTCAGCCTTCTTTCAGAACTCTGTTGCTGCTCAAATGAGAGGGGAAGTGGGGTATTTATAGACCTCCCACACATGTCAACCCTCGATCTTCGTGCCATGGGGCCCACTGTGCATCAGATCTGTCCATTCATCTTAATCACTCTCTGTTCTCGATTACGCCACCCGCACAACAGAAAAGCTTGTTGCGCAGTCCGCACAACGGTACACTTAGTTGTGTGACTTGCGTAAGGACCAAATCTGCTTTTCATATGACAAACTGTTTGCGCCACCCGCGCAAGTGCTTCGACTGGTTGTGTGGTCCGCACAACCATTACTTGTTGAGCAACTCGCGCAACTGCCAGTCATGATTTCTTAGTTCTTTCTCATTTCTTCACTTAATGTTTGATTTCTGATCTTCATCCTTTCTTGATGATTTTTCATGCTTCAACACACTATATAGCTGCAGGACGGTGGAACCCACTTCAGATGTATCTGTTTCATCTTGCGGTGCGGGTCCCCTTTAATGTATGTATTTATTTTACACACCGTCCATGTGGACGATGCATGTGAGGCCCATCTTGAGGTATGTGTTGTATATCTACACCAGGCCATGGGGCCTTATGATGTATGTGTTTTATCCTTGCTGGCCATTAGCGATGGAGCCCACCATGATATATGCATTGTATATCCTAGTTGTCCATCTGGTGGGGCCTATATGGATTGTGCAGGCCCACCTGTTGCTTGTGCAGGGCCCACCTTAATGTGTATGTTGTGCATGGCTGCCCACCTATCTTGGTTAAACTATGGGCTACCTCATGAGGCCCATTGTTGCGGCCCACTTGATATATGTGAGGCCCATTGGTGCGGCCCGCTTGATGTATTTGAGGCCCATTTGGAATGTGCAGGGCGGGCTCACCTTAATATGATGTATTTGCGACCCATTTAGCAGGACCCAATTGTGGGTGATCATTGTATGTATTCTATCTCCACCTTCCGTCTGGTGAGGTCCATCTGACTCGTGTAGGCCCACCTGTTGTGTATTTGAAGCCATGTGGTAAGGCCTGACGTGATATATTTGAGGCCTATGGGTTGTAGCCCATGGTGATGTATTTCCGGCCCATTTGGTAAGGCCCATTGTGATGTATTTCCGGCCCATATGATGAGGCCCATTGTGATGTATTTCTGGCCCATATGATGAGGCCCATTGGATGTATTTCTAGCCCATATGATAAGGCCCATTGTGATGTATTTTCAGCCTATATGATGAGGCCCATTGTGATGTATTTTCGGCCCATTTGGTAAGGCCCATTATGATGTATTCTCGGCCCATTATGATGTATTTCCGGCCCATATGATAAGGCCCGACTTGATGTATATTAGGCCCGTGTGAGCGGCCCATTGCGATGTATATTAGACCCGTGAGATGTGACCCACTTGATATATATGTGGCCCATTTGATGTATATTGGCCCATGTGCCAAGGGCCATTGTGACGTATATGAAGCCCGTGAGTGAGGCCCGATATGATGTAATTATAGCCCATGTGATGCGGCCCCATTGTGATATGTGAGGCCCATATGGTAAGACCCATTATGATTGTATGAGACCCATTGAAATTGTATGCGGCCCATTATATTGTGTATAAGGCCTTTGTGTGAGGCCATGGGCCCACTATATACATATATATATATAGCCCTATGAAGGTCACTCTTTGGGAGCAATGTTGGTTAAATGTCTATATTGATGGGCAATAATGGTTAAATGTCCACATTGTGACCTTCCCTTAGGCTAATTATCGAGGCCGATTTCGATTCTGATTATCGAGGCCGATTTCGATTCTGATTATCGAGGCCGATTTCGATTGTCGATACTGATTCCGATTGTCGAGGCCCATTCCGATTATTGAGGCCGATTGTCGAGGTCGATTCCAATTGGCCGATTCTGATTATCGAGGCCGATTGTGATTGTCGAGACCGATTCTATTATTGAGGCTGATTCCAATTGTGAGTATGTAATAACATAGCATCATGATACATGGCCATATGTATCATCTGCATGTTTGTTATAAGATGTGATTGACCATTGCATATGCCATAGTGCAAGTAGTTTATGGGACTCCCTGATAGGCGGAGTTATCCCACATGAGCGCACAGTATGCGCATGATTGATGCATGATTGGACTGCGTAACTCACGCATCTCGCATTGTGTGATGGTGATTAGTATATACCCTAGCGACATCAGGGCCGTAGCCTCCATAGTTATGTCGTGGATGGCCAAATGGGACATCGAAAATCTATTACTAGCATCGGGCCGCCATAAATGGCCCTGGGTGAAAATTTCTAAACCCTCTTGGTATCAAAGGACGCCCTAACGTCTAGACTAAGTAGATATATATGTGCGGATGAGGGTCGTATACTAGTAGGTCACATCTCCCACTATGACGTGGTCGGTTGGGAAGGGGTGTGGCCTTACCCACCTGAGGGAGTAGGCAATGTTAGGCTGAGTCTGACCAACTTGAGGAATGGGTTCGCTATCGACGAGTCGGGCCCGATATTAGCAGGCGGATAGTGAGGTCTTTTCCACTTACCCAGTTGTACGCTTAATGGGACGGCAAGCTAGTGTAAAGTGTACTAGACCTCGGTGATGATCCCAGAAATGTACAGTACCGATTTGTGGAGCAGGAGTTGCATGCATACTCATTCATTCATTCATTCACTATCCACTCGGGCTGGTAGTGCGTAACTATTTGTTACGTGTACCTTTGCAATGGTCAGGATTTCGGTTGGGGCGCGCGACTAACCTGAGATCAGGAGCTTACTACATTAACTCTATCTATCCAAATTTAGGTATGGAACTGGTTTGAATAGAAGTCCTTTGTGATAGGCCCCATAGCCTGCGATATCACGTACTATCATCTCGACTTCATCCTGCAACTTGGTCATTTTATTCGCATCACATATCGCATATTGCATTACATCCTCGGCATATGGCATTTTGGGTTGCTATGTTTTTGCATTTTATATGATCTAGATGAGGCTGATGGTATTCGTAGCTCTTCCGAATTGCATATTGTATTGTATCCTCGATATCTGATATTTGGTTCATTATGTTTCCGCAGCCGATTTATATTACTTTCTCAGTATATGACATTGGTTTGTTATGTCTTTTCATCGTATATCCTGGATGAGGTTGATGATATTTTTATGGACTTGTCAATATTTATACTTACTTTGTTATTATATGATTCGTGGACTTACGAGTATTTCCGTTTACTCTGATATTATATTCTGAGCACGCATATACTGCTCACACACGTACACCACCCTCTAAGATTTCTATAAGCTTATGCACGATATATGCGTACAGGTGACGTTAGGTTGCAGCAGCATTGAGCTTGGAGTATGTAGCTGACTTCTGGAGCTTTGATTTCGATATATGTATTTCCCTTTCAGCATTGTATTCAAATGTTTATATTAATCTGTACGTGGCAATGAATAAATCAATTGTTTCACGCATGGTTCCTCCCTCATGATTATGATCAAGAATTGCTCCAATAATTCCAAAATTGTTGGACGGATAGCCGATCAGTGAGGGATTATTCAAAGAAGTCTTATTGTTTGTCGGTGAGAGGCAACCTGGTTGAGAATGAGTTACGATAAGTCCATTGGATTCGTCATTGGCGTACATGTGGCCCCTATGGAAGCATAAAACCAAACCAATATTCTAAAGTGGGCAAGCAACATCTCGTAAACGAACGAGATTTCATCAAACACTTTGAGGAGACGGGAGTCATGGTAGCACTGGTAGAAAAGAAAGGGGATGTGGAGTCCATGACCATTCCAGAAGATATAAAACCCATGTTGCGTGAGTTCAAGGCAATTATGCTCACCGAAGTTTCCAACGAATTATCCCTTATACAGGAAATTGGTCTTTTTTAGGTTTAGTTTTTCTTCAACAATACAATGAATCAATCTACCAAGCAGGCCCAATTTGAGGTTATGTATGCCTGAGTTCCTAAACATACACTCAACTTGTTTCCATTGCCTAAACTACCTGGAATAGGTGTTGGGGCGAAAAATATGGCAATTCGGCTAGCAACTATTCATGTTGATGTCTAGGAGATATTATAGAAGCCTATTGCAGAGTACAAGGAAGATGCTAATAAATATCAGCATCCGAAGTTGAATATCCATTGTGAACCAAGTCCATTGAAGAACTCGAGGAAGTTGAACATGCATCATGAACCAAACTCGAGGATGAGTTGTTTTTCTTTTTTTTTTTTTTTCAAGTGGAGTGGTTTGATGTAGAACAAGGATCAAACACATTCTTAACGCATAGTTCGATCGGTCGACCTTTGTGGTCGACAGGTCAAAATTCCGCCAAAATTTTCAGATTACTTGCTAACTGATTTCTGTCAGTTTAGACATGTCGAAATACTGTTCGACAGGTCCAAATACTATTCCAAATTACTTGTTGGCTGATTTCCGCTAGTTTAGACAGGTCGAAATACTGTTCGACGAATCGAAATACTATTCGACGAATCGAAATACTATTTGATAGGTCGAAATACTGTTCGATAGGTTGACAGATTGGGTTGACAAATCAAAAATCACAGAATTTTTGGTTTAAATCTTTGGACAGTTTTTAGTTGTTTCGACCTATTGACTAGACAACTTGACGACAGGTCGACTGACAGTGGAAATTTACATATTTTTTGAAGTTTATTTCCCTATTTGATTAGAATTATTTGATTACATTTTAACGATTTTTTTAGGGTTATTTAGATGGTGTTAAACTCTTTTCTTTTTTATTGTTGGATTCAAGAATGACTTGTGCATTCAAGATATTTATCGATTGAGGAAGACAGCGATTGACCTCAACACGTCCTTCCCTCTGTGATGTTGGATACCTTAACATAACTTACACGCTTAAGCAAAAAATGATTGCTTTTCTATTAGAGTGGAGTGCGATTGAAGGTGTTCACAACAATCCTCAATAGAAGCCCATAGTTATAGGGAAGACCTCCACAATTGTGATCCAATTGTACCCTCCTCCATAACTTCTCTTTTTCCTCCCTTTGCATCTTCATCCCTTCTTCATTTATTTATTTATTTTTCTGGTTTTCTTCAAAGAAAGTGGATGATTGAATGATTGCAATTGCAGTTTTTGGCGGTTTTTTAATGGTGGAATAGTGGAAAGAAAATTTAAGATTGAAATGGTGAGATCGAAGAAGAAACTTCTCTTTTTTATGCTAGGGTTAGGTTTTGATTGAGATCTTTTTTTTTTGGCAGGCACGTTTGTTTACCAAATATACTTATCTATTGAATTAGTAGAAACCAAAATGAGCTACTCGGGGCATAATTAGCTGAAGCAAAACTATTTTTTTAAAAAAAATAGTAGTTTTCATAATCAAAATCATGAAAAAAAAAAAAAACTATTTTGTTTTAGCCCCGGTCAAAACAAAGTACACACAACATGGGCAACTTGAGTTTTTTATCAGGCTGATTTTTGTACATTCACTTTATCCTTGTTAGTTACACTTGAGCAATGGGTCTGACGGAAGATACACACCATGGTTGCTCCACACAAACCTATGGTTGGCACCAAACGATTATTCCTCATGGGTGGCCAGCCTGATTTGTGGATTTGGCTGATTTCTTTTGCCTCACAGCCTAGACTCAGGGATAGAACCTGATAAATGGAGTGGATTTTACATATAAAACTGGTGGGACCCACTGCTCTTGGGTGTTTAATGCATTGTGTAGAACTGGTCTTGAGGATCCCACGTAACCAGAAGCCGTGGGAACATGTAAAACCGGACTTGGAGGGATCCTATCTAATCCAAAGCTTTGTAGGACCCTGTAAAACTGGTATTGTAGAGAGTCCCTACGTACAACTAGTGCGGTAATATGGAGCCCATGTAAGCAAAAAACTGTGGGGGCCACTGTGTTATGCGTGTGACATCTACTTTGTGAAGCGGTTTGGCGAACTCATCTTAAGACATGAGAGCTCATAAAATAGGTGGTTCCAAGACACAAGTGGTCCACCCACAGGAAATAGCGGCGATTAAATGCCTACCATTGAAACCTTCTTAGGGTCACTGAAGTTCTGGGTCAAGCTAATACTAGGGTCTCATCTGTATAGCTTATCTTGTGAATAAAATTTCATTTTGCTGAAAAAGAAGAAGCTAATATTTGTGTTTTCTGTTCATCACTGTCGGAATAACCGTATGAACAGTTGGATGCCATATAAACATCACATGTGTGTTTTGGGCCCCACTGTATGATGTGGATTATGACTGTGCACTTTTGACATTAGCTAGCTGGCTGGTGTTTGGGTCACCAGCCAAACCGACCCCACACTAATTCATCTGTGGGTAGAAGTTGTGCAAGTGCACCGAAACTTGTTCACATCATCACCTGACCACCAGCCAAACTGTATCCCTGTGATACACACCATGTGGGGTCCATGTATGCAATACTTATTCACTCTCACATAGAAGTTATTCACATGCACGGAAACTTGTTCACATCACCGTGGGGTCACCCAGTCAAACCATGTCCCCCATGATACACAGTTTGGGGCCCATTTCTGCAACACTTATTCACCCATGCAGAGAAATTCATATCCACGTAAACTTGTTCACATCATCACCGTGGAAAACATTTTCACCTACTGAAAGTTACGTATCTTGGGCAGACTCCACTCTTAAAGTAGAATCTGGGCCCAAACCCATCCAGTCATGGGTCCAACTCTTTGAAATCTGCTGGCACCCAAAAAAAAAGGAAAAGAAAAAAAAAAAAGACTTTCCCTTTATTAGGGAAGACCTGACTTGAAAAGTAGAATCGGGGCCCAAATTCATCCAGTTCAGGTCTCACTATTCTGAATTTTGATGCTCCTTGCAAGAGAATAGATTTGACTCTAAAGGTAGAAGTCAAGTCCAAAACCATCCAGTCCCACCCAATTCACACTCCTTGGAATATCGTTGATGCGAACCGCCTCTAACCCAGGTTTACGAGAATCACTTGGATAATGGGTTTGACGAAAGATACAGACTTATAGCTGGCATCCCTTCCATTATTCCAAAGGGTTGGCCACTTGAGTTGTCGATCACTACTCTGATTTTTTATTTTTATTTTGGCCCTACAACCAAGACTCATGGATGGAACCTCATGAATGGAGTGGATTTTATATATAGAACTGGTGGGTCCCACAGCTCTTAGGTGTTTTATGGATTGTGTAGAACCGGTGCCGAGGGTTCCATGTAAACGAAAAGCTGTGGGGCCGTGTAAAAACAGAGTTGTAGGGAGCCCATTCCTACAATTGCAGTTACATGGAGCCCGTGTAAGCAAAAAGCTGTGGGGTCCACCGTGATGTGTGTGTGATACTTTGGCCAGCTCACCCAAAAATGTGACAGACCCTAGACTGAAGTGGGCCATGCCACGGGAAAAAATGATGATTGAACACTTATCATTGAAACCTTCCCTGGGGTCAGTGAAGTTTTGTATCAGTCTGATATTTGTGTTTTCTGTTCATCCTTACTGGTATAATTGAAACTGTATGAAGATGTCATAAATATCATGGTGGGCTCAAGGAAGTGTCAATGGTGAGTGTTTCCATCCCCACTGTTTTGTGGCCCACTTCAGGTTTGGATCTACTTCATTTTTAGGCTCATGCCTTAAAATAAGCTGGCAAAATTGATGGACTGCCTAGATAAAACACATAAATTATGGTAGGGTACATGGAGCTTTGACACCAGCTAGCTGGCTGGTGATCGGGTCACTAACCAAGCCGCATCTCCATGATACACACCATATGGGGGCCATCTCTGCAACACTGTATGCAGAAGTTATTCACATTGACGAAGCTTGTTCACATCATCGCCCATGGAAAACGTTTTCACCTACTGAAAGTTTCTCATCTTACCGTGTGGGACCGACTGCGATTGGATGTGGTTTTTTTGCTTTTTTTTGGGTGTATTATAGTTTTATAAGATGGCCTACCTGATGGTTGGATGAGCTGGATTGGATTTTTGGGTGATCTGGTCAAGTTGGTCGTGGTGCAACTATTGCAGGGGTTGGATCTCCTAATCACTATCTGGGCTTTACAATACTTGATTGCATCACTTTAAGGAAAAAAAAAAAAAAGAATACAGGAATGCATAAAACAGATTCTTCTCTGGTGATTTAGGGCCCGTTTGGATGCACTTCCACGATAGGGGGTTTTGGAAAAGGTGGTCCAAGCCTCCTTTTTCCGATGAGTTGGCACTTGGCAGCCTACTTCTTTGATGATTTTGAGGTCCATTTTCTTACATTTCCACAAATTATTATTATTATTATTTTTGTCAGTATGTTTTATGGGGTTTAGAAAAAAGAAACTGCTCTTAGGGCGCCCTTGGAATCTAGTAGCTTCGTAAAAAGGTGGGGACGTGACTTAAAAGTAGGAGGATACTTGACTCTTAAAGTAGAATCTGGTCCAAACCCATCCGGTCATGGGCTCAAAACTTTCAAAATCTGTCAGCACCCAACTAAAAGAGACACAGACTTGACTGGAAAAGTAGAATTAAGGCTTAAACCTATCCAGTCCGGGGTTCCACTAGGAATCTTGAAAAGTAGAATCAGGGTCCAAACCCATCCATCAGAGCCATGGCCACTCCCAGAAATCTCACAGCACCCAATAAAAAAGAAAAAAAAAAAAGAGAGAGAGAGAGACTATTTTAATGGCAGACGACAAGTCCAAAACCATCCAGTCCCTCCCTAATCGCACGGCTCGCTTCTAACCTAGGATTACGAGAATCACATGTGACTTTAAGCTCTATGAGGGCAGCTGTGACGTCAGTTTTACTCCATTCCTTATGCCAGCCCATGCTAGGAGGTGATGTTAAAATCGATGAAGATTCAGAGCCACACCAAATGAAATAGTAGAAACAGAAATGCCCAGGTTGAAACTTTCCAAAGACCCGCCTTATGTTTATATGCCATCTAAAACCGTTAATAAGTTGATTCCCATGCAGGTGAAGGGAAACACTAATATCAGACTGATCCAAAACTTGTGTGGCCCACAAGAAGTTTTCGATGGTGGTTATTCAATCACCACTGCTTCTTGTGGTGTGGCCCATTTGAGATTTGAATATGCCTTATTTTTTAAATCTGATGGACGGAATGGATGTCACACATAGATTGTGGCAGAACACATAACTACCACCTACTGGAACATTTTCTATGAAGGGGCACGGCCAATTCACATCCACTCAACTCCGAAGTTCGGAGCAGCCAAGAACCGTAAGGAATTGAATACCACCATTGAAAACTAGGCTGGTATTCATATTTTCCATTCATGCATGTAAGGTATCAATGATCGGAGCTTCCGTCTTCCACTATTTCTTGTGAAGTGGCCCACTTGCATTTTGGATCTTAAAAAAGGATGGACAGAGTGAATATAAGAAAAACATCACAGGTTCACCCAGTCAGTTAAGGTAGGTCGCTTCCCCACTCTGTTTTACTGATAGAAACCATATATCAGCGTTAGGAACATATGTGACATCAGCACTGATGTGAAAATAGAAAATCAGAAAACCAGAATGCTCTGTTAGACATTTATTCCCTGTGCAACTGCACAATCTGTATCAACCTTTTCCTATAAATACCCATATATCCATCGTAAGTTTGTAACAGACCATAAGCAACAACAGCCATGGCCATACATAAATCTCTCTCCCTCGCTTTTCTCCTCTTTTTCCTACCCTTTCTTTCTTCTTCCCATGCAACAATATCATCTGCAACAGCAGGACTGCCAGAAGCAGAGGCTCTCCTGAAATGGAAAGCCAGCCTCTCACCAGCACAAGCTCTCCACTCATGGTCACTTCCTGCTACTAATGCCAGCACCAACACCCTATCTCCATGCAAATGGACTGGGATCTCATGCAACAGCCTTGAAAGTGTAACCGAGATAAGCCTACCGAGTGCAGGCTTGCAAGGTAAGCTCGACAACTTGAGCTTCCCCTCATTTCCAAACCTCCTTCATCTCAATCTCAGTGGCAACACTCTCACTGGTACCATCCCAGCTCATATTGGCGCTCTTTATAAACTCACATCGCTCAATCTGTCTGCAAATAGTATAAGTGGATCAATACCCCTAGATATAGGGAATCTTGTGAATTTGAATGAGCTAGACTTGTCCACTAACCACCTAGATGCTTCTATCCCTTCCACTTTAGGGAACTTGTCAAAGCTTTCCATCTTGTACCTGGACCAAAATCGAATCTCTGCCTCCATTCCTCCACAAATTGGGAATCTAAAAGATCTAGTTCATTTGTCATTGTTCCAGAACAATCTGACCGGTCCAATTCCTCCTGCTTTGGGTAATTTGAGAAACCTTACAGAGTTGCTCCTCTACCGCAATCAAATTTCTGGTTCAATTCCTCCACAATTTGGGAATTTAATGAATCTCAACATTCTTGATCTGTCCAATAACATTCTAACAGGTTCTATCCCTTCCACTTTAGGGAACTTGACAAAGCTGACAGTCCTCTTCCTCATTCAAAATCAAATTTCTGGTTCTATTCCTCCAGAACTTGGGAATTTAATGAGTCTCAATAAGTTAGCATTGTACGGTAACAATCTGACTGGTCCCATCCCTCCTGCTTTGGGTAATTTGAGAAACCTTACAGAGTTGCTCCTCTACCGCAATCAAATTTCTGGTTCAATTCCTCCACAATTTGGGAATTTAATGAATCTCAACATTCTTGATCTGTCCAATAACATTCTAACAGGTTCTATCCCTTCCACTTTATGGAACTTGACAAAGCTGACAGTCCTCTTGCTCATTCAAAATCAAATTTCTGGTTCTATTCCTCCAGAACTTGGGAATTTAATGAGTCTCAATAAGTTAGCATTGTACCGTAACAATCTGACTGGTCCCATCCCTCCTGCTTTGGGTAATTTGAGAAACCTTACAGAGTTGCTCCTCTACCGCAATCAAATTTCTGGTTCAATTCCTCCACAATTTGGGAATTTAATGAATCTCAACATTCTTGATCTGTCCAATAACATTCTAACAGGTTCTATCCCTTCCACTTTAGGGAACTTGACAAAGCTGACAGTCCTCTTCCTCATTCAAAATCAAATTTCTGGTTCTATTCCTCCAGAACTTGGGAATTTAATGAGTCTCAATAAGTTAGCATTGTACGGTAACAATCTGACTGGTCCCATCCCTCCTGCTTTGGGTAATTTGAGAAACCTTACAAAGTTGCTCCTCTACCGCAATCAAATTTCTGGTTCAATTCCTCCACAATTTGGGAATTTAATGAATCTCAACACTCTTGATCTGTCCAATAACATTCTAACAGGTTCTATCCCTTCCACTTTAGGGAACTTGACAAAGCTGACAGTCCTCTTCCTCATTCAAAATCAAATTTCTGGTTCTATTCCTCCAGAACTCGGGAATTTAATGAGTCTCAATGAGTTAGCATTGTACCGTAACAATCTGACTGGTCCCATCCCTCCTTCTTTGGGTAATTTGAGAAACCTTACGGAGTTGCTCCTCTACCGCAATCAAATTTCTAGTTCTATTCCTCCGGAACTCGGGAATTTAACGAGTCTCAATGAGTTAGTATTGTACCATAACAATCTAACTGGTCCCATCCCTCCTGCTTTGGGTAATTTGAGAAACCTTACTTTATTGTCCCTTTTTTACTGTCAATTATCTGGTTCGTTGCCTCAAGAAATGACAAACATGACAAATCTTTCTGCACTCTACTTGGATGGCAACAGCCTCTCTGGCTATTTACCTCAGTTATGCCAGGGCAGATCTCTTCACGCCTTCAATGCTGTTGGCAACCATTTCACTGGTGAGATCCCAAAAAGCATCAGAAATTGCACTAGCTTAAGAAGAGTGCGACTTAATGGAAACCGACTTGCTGCAAATGTATCGGAAGCCTTTGGTGTATACCCACATCTCTCATTCATGGATGTCAGCAACAACAAGTTGTTTGGTGAACTCTCACCAAATTGGGGAGAATGCCGAAATTTGACAAAGCTACAATTATCCGGGAACATGATCACCGGTAGAATTCCTCCTGAGATAGGGCAGTTGATGCAGCTAAGTGTGCTTGGTCTTTCTTCAAACCAGCTGGTAGGCGAGATTCCAAAGGAATTTGGGAGGCTGACTTCTTTGTTCAACTTAACTTTAAATGAAAACCAGCTTTCTGGTCTGATACCCCAAGAGATTGGAAAACTATCCAATTTAGAGGTTCTTGACTTGTCAATGAATCACCTAAGCGGTCCAATACCACCTCAATTAGGTGATTGCTTCAAACTCCAATATCTGAAATTGAGCGAAAATGTTTTAAATGGAAGCATTCCTTTTCAGATCGGTAACCTAGTATACCTACAGGGTTTACTAGATCTAAGTCATAACTCCCTCAATGGACAGATATCACCACAACTCACAAAATTGATTCGGCTGGAAAAGTTAAACCTCTCCCACAACATGTTGTCAGGCTTCATTCCACCTTCTTTTGAAGGGATGTTCAGCTTGCAATCCATTGATTTTTCATTCAATGCTTTGGAAGGTCCTCTTCCCAACAGCAAAAGCTTTCAGAAGGCTCCTGGAGAGGCATTCATAAATAATAAAGGCCTATGTGGTGAAGTGCAAGGTTTGCGACTTTGCAATGCCTCTTCAATCAATCGTGGTGATGCGATGAAAGGTCACAGAGTTGTGATCCTCATTATTCTTCCTGTCTCAGCGGCCTTGTTTCTTTTATTTGTAATCTATGGCATTTCTTGCATTTATTACCAAAGAAGAAGAAATATAAAGAAAGGGGTTCTTGAGATGAGCAACAGAAATCCATTTTCAATATGGAATTATGATGGGATTGCTGTGTTCGAAGACATCGTGGAGGCAACAGAGGGTTTTGACGACAAATATTGCATTGGAATTGGAGGGTATGGAAAAGTTTACAAAGCAAATCTACCACTGGGTCAGGTAGTAGCTGTGAAGAAACTTCACCCACTCGAAGGAGGGGATCAATCTAATCAAAGAAGTTTTAGAAATGAGATACAAGCATTAACCGAAATCCGCCATCGCAACATAGTGAAGCTTTATGGCTTTTGCTGCCATGCTCGATGCTCGTTTCTCGTCTATGAGTACATGGAAAGAGGAAGCTTGGCAAGTATCCTAAGCAATGATGAAGGAGCTACACAATTGGACTGGACTCTAAGGGTGAAGATTATTAAAGGCGTGGCCCATGCTTTATGTTACATGCACCATGATTGCACCCTGCCAATTGTCCATCGAGACCTATCAAGCAACAACGTTCTGCTGAATTCAGAACTTGAGGCTAGTGTTTCTGATTTTGGCACTGCACGATTGCTGATACCTGATTCGTCCAATCGGACTTTGCTTGCAGGCACTTATGGATACATCGCTCCTGGTTAGTCACTAATATATTCTCAACACTGAATAGTTTTATCATAAATTAGCCTTTATTTTTCTTAATATTTTCTATTTTTTGTTGAAATTATTTACTATAAAATTTGTGCATTTGTTACCACACTATTGTCAAATGGTGCAATATTCTAAGGCAACTGGAATATCAGAAAATTCATATTTGAAAATCTTAATTAACTTTCATCACATTTTATTAGCTATTAAATTTCTGGCATTGACCATTTTTAACTGTACATTTATTGGCCAGCAATTGGTTGGGTAGAATCCTTCCATAAGTGTTATTTCTGGGATCTTCTCTATTTACAACATGGGTCATGTTTTCAGATGGTTTGGATTGATTTACATGCATACCAAGTTTAGATGGATGAGTAAAGGGTCGTTAATAAATGATTGAAAAAGCTCATGTCTTCTAGCCCATGCATCGGGAAATGGAAATTAGATTGCGTACTGAGTTACTCAGTATGCTTTTATCTTACTGAATAAACTTAGTTGAGCCCACTGTGAATGTATGTGGTTTATCCACACCGTCCATCCGTTTTTTCAGCTAAATTTAGGGGTTAAACACAAAATTGAAGTATATCCAAAGCTCAAGTGGACCATACCATAGGAAACAATGTGGAATAATGATTTCCACTGTTGAAACCTTCCTAGGGTCCACAGTGATTTTCATTTGTCATCCAACCTGTTCATAATATCACAAAGACATAGATGAAGAGAAAACACAAACATCTGCTTGATAAAAAAAACTTATGTGGCCTCCAAGAAATTTTCAATGGTAGAGGTTCAATCACACTGTTTACTGTGGTGTGGTCCACTTGAGATTTTGATATGCTTCTATTTTGGATTCAAGCCCTAAAATTATCTTTTAAATGGATGAACGGAGTGGATAGATTAAATAAATAACAGTGGACCCCATAGAGTTTACTCAGTACACTGCCTAGTTTAGTTTGATGTATGGATAAGATTTTATCTATTGATGATTAGCAAAGAATAAAGAATACGATTGAACAATCTTTTATCATGTAGAGCTTGCCTATACAATGAGGGTGACTGAGAAATGCGACGTCTATAGCTTTGGTGTTGTGGCACTTGAAGTGATGATTGGAAGGCATCCTGGGCAGCTCATCTCCTCCTTGCAATCACCAAATAGAGATGATACACTGGTAAAGGATATGTTGGACCAACGTGTCTCCAATCCGATGGCGGAGGTTGCACACGAAGTCATATTTGCAGTGTCCATGGCCCTTGCATGCATTCGGCCGGATCCCGACTCTCGGCCAACCATGCACCATGTGGCTCAGGAGTTATCTGTTGGTGGGCTTTCTTTCTCTCTAGAGCCATTTCATGCACTTACATTTCGTCAACTGATGGATCTCAAGGTATAATTGGGTGTATGAATATATATTTCTCGGATTGGTGATAAAAACCAAAATGTAATAAAAGTTGGATGAAAGAATAAAGATGTTTTCTTGTTTGATGGTTATATATCTTCTAACCCAAGGTTTTTATGCCCAAAGAAGTTAACTTCTGGGGATTGTAATCCTTTTCTGTGATACCTTTATTATGGTTGGTTGAGATTGTTTTCAAAAAATAGGTCCAAACAACCATTTGATATGTCATGGATTGCTTATATATATATATACATACATACATACATACATATATATATATATATATATATATATATATATAGAGAGAGAGAGAGAGAGAGAGAGAGAGAGAGAGAGAGAGAAGGTACTATGCGGTCGAGCTCATGGGAACTTCCCATGAGGTTGAGTAAACTCTGTTGGGCCCACTGTGAATGGATGTGGTCTATCCACGCTGTCCATCTGTGTCCATCTGTTTTTCAAGCACATTTTAATAGTTGAGACCAAAATTGAATCATTTCCAATGCTCAAGTGGACCATAGAACAAGAAACGTTGGGAATAATAATTTCCACCGTTGAAACCTTTCTAGGGTCTACAGTGATGTTTATTTGTCATCCAACCTGTTCATAAGATCACGTAGACATGGATGAAAGGAAAACACAAATATTAGATAGATCCAATGTGGAACTTAATCTATATGCGGAATAGGCCCACGGATCTGTCTGTGCATGGGACATGGCGATCAGGGGTCAGATCGCTTACCTAGCTGTGACGCCACCATAGAAGCCGGATAAGAATACCAGAACACCTGTAGAGCTTAGGATATTCCTCTCCTTCACACTCTTTCTGCAATTCACAAGATGGGACTCGAATTTCTGCTGTGGTGTAAGATCGGGGACCCAGCTCTCTTTTATAGAGACTGTGGAGGGGGAGTTTAAAACCCATCAAAACTCTCTCTCCCACGCTCCACATTGTTGTGTCCTAGTTTGACTCAAACTGCTGTCTGCGTAAACAGCCATAGCATTCCAGCCCTAATACGTACTGCTGCGCAATCAGAATTGCGCAGCGAATCACATGAAGTGGGGCCCACTGGTCTATTCAATCATCCAGTCCAACTGAATGACAATCCAGACCGTTGATCAGTAAGGCCCACTAAATAGAGTTCTTACATTCTCCCACTTGGGCCTCATTGAGCAACGTCAATGATAATCATATAGAATAATTTTGAAAACAAGTTTTGATCTTTAAAAAAAATATCCAAATGGTTAACCAATGAAATAGTTGGACAATATGAGTAATGCTATTCAATCTGGTCCATTAAGACTGTCAGTATCAAAACGTGATAGTCGTCACAACATTTAATTTAGATGAAGTGAGACTAAGCGCGATTACAAGTACTTTCAATCTTAACGACATAGATCATGAACTAGAAAATGTAGTATAAGGATTACACACTTTAGTGTGATGATATGTGTCTATCCTTAAGAGGTCCTAAAGCTTTTACATGTCTCCAACGAGACATGACTGTAGTTCTACTTACTCAAAATTTACGCATATATATAGAGAAGCAGAAATAAATCTTTATATCAAAATCTTTCAAACAAACTGTATCAAACGAGATATCTAAGTATCTGTGAAAATTAAAATACGTTCAACTCCCACTAACTGAAAACATCTGTGGGATCAATGACTCCCATGGATGTTACATGCTCCTGAAATGGCTTGATATGGAGCCCTTTAGTGAGCGGATCTGCATTCATCTACTTAGTGCTGATGAATTCCACGGACACTTGCTGATTCTGAACTCTTTCCTTTACAACAAGGTACTTGATGTCGATATATCTCGACCTTGACGAATGCTTGTTGTTACTAGAGAAGGAAATAACAGCCGAATTATCACAAAATATTCTCAATGGTTTCGGGATATGCTCCAGTACCCGCAAACCTGAGAAGAAACTCTGTAACCATAGTGTCTGATTAGATGTCTCATGTCAGGCAATAAATTGAGCTTCCATAGTGGATAAGACTGTGGTAGACTGTTTCATGCTTTTCCACGATACAACTCCTCCCACCATCATGAAGATGTATCCCGAAGTAGACTTCTTAGTATCAACGCAACTTGCGAAGCCTGCATCTGAATATCTGATCAACTCTAATTGATCAGATCTTCTGTATGTGAGTCCGAAGTCTTTCGTTCTCTGAAGATATCATAATACTTTCTTCGCAGCTATCTAATGTTGCATTCCTGAATTAGATAGATATCTTCCCAACATTCCAGTGACAAACGCAATGTCCAGTCACGTACAGACTTGAGCGTACATGATGCTCCCTACTACTAATGTGTACGAAAATTCCTTCATTAGATTCTTTTCTAAATCATTCTTTGGATACTGAAATAGACAAAATTTGTCACCCTTCACAATGGGCGACTTTCCTGAAGCATAATTTTACATGTCATACCTTTCGAGTACCCTAGTAATATACGCCCTCTATGATAGGCTGAGCAGTCTAAGTGTTCTGTCACGGCGAATCTCAATGCCGATGACATAAGAAGCTTCACCAAGGTCTTTCATTTCAAACCTTTGAGATAAGAATTTCTTGGTTTCGTTCAACATCCTGGTATCACTGCTAGCCAACAGAATGTCATCAACATATAAAATCATCATAATGAACTTACTCCTACTAGTTTTAATGTACATGCATTTATCTAAAATGTTTTCTACAAAGCCATATGAGGAAATTACTTCATGAAACTTAAGGTACCACTGTCGCGATGCCTGTTTCAACCCATAGATGGACTTCTTAAGTTTGCAAACCAAATGTTCTGAGCTAGTAGCTACATAACCTTTGGACTACAATATGTATACATTCTCATTTAGACCCTCATTGAGAAATGCAGTCTTTACATCTATCTGATGTAACTTTAAATCCATATGAGTTACAAGAGCCATTATGATCCTGAATGAGTCTTTCTTAGATATTAGTGAGAAAGTCTCCTTAAAATCAATGCCCTCACATTGGTTAAAACCCTTGGCAACAAGTCTACCTTTATATCGTTCGATATTACCTTTGGAGTCCCGTTTAGTTTTAAATATCCATTTAGAACCAATCGGCCTTATTCCAGTAAGTAACTCTACAAGATCTCATACTTTATTGTCCTGCATAGATTTCAACTTATCTTTCATGACATCAAACCAACAAGAAAGATCAACACTTTGTTTAACTTGTGTAAAGGATTTATGATCTTTTTCCACCCTTATGTCAAAGTCGTGCTCTTGTAAGTATACGATGTAATCGTCTCGATTTACAAGCCTTCTCTCTCTTTCAGATCTTCTCAATGGTTCAGTTTGTTGGGTCTGATCTTGATTTTCCTCATCAGTGGTTTGTATATGAGGTTCTACGTGGTGTTCTGCAGTGACTGCAGAATCAACTGCATTATTAATATCCATGTGATATGGATTGACTATGACTGGAGTTACGGTCCTTTGTTCCTCAAATACAAAATTTCTTATATTCGTGCTCCCACTGTTTTCAGTGTCCTCAATGAATTTGGCATTCCCAGTCTCAACAATCCTGATGGAGTGGAAAGGACAGTAGAATCGATAGCCTTTTAATCTTTCTAGGTATCCAATGAAGAAACAACTTACGGTTCTAGGATCAAACTTCTTTTCATACGGGTTATAAACTTTGGCCTCAGCAAGACAACCCCAAACATGTAGATATCAGAGACTTGGTTTTCTCCCATTTCACAACTCAAAAGGAGCTTTGCTTACTGCTTTCCTGGGAAATCTATTTAGTATATGAACTGCAGTTTTGATCGCATCACCCCACAGAGATTCTGGCAATGTCGAATTGCTGACCATGCTTCACACCATATCCATAAGGGTGCGATTGCGTCTCTCAGCCACTCCATTCTACTCTGGAGTACCAAACATAGTGTACTGAGCGACAATGCCACAATCTTGTAAGTATTTAGCGAATGGCCCTGGATTACGTCCTGATTCGTCATAGTATTCACCACCACGGTTAGATCTGACAACTTTAATTCTCTTATCGAGTTGATTTTCAACCTCGGTCTTATAGATTTTAAAAACATCCAGGGCATCTGATTTCTCACTGATAAGGTATAGGTACCTGAAGCGAGAGTAGTCATCTATAAAGGTAATAAATATTTGTGGTCACTCCATGAGGCTGTAGAAAATGGTCCACAGATATCTGCATGTATAACCTCTAATAGATCTACACTCCTGGTTGCATCTTTCTTTCTCGTTCTAGTCTGTTTCCCTTTTATGCAATCAATGTATAATTTATAATCAAGAAGTTTAGAGAATGCAAATTCCTTCTCGTACAAGCCTGTCTAATCTCTCACGAGATATATGGCGTAGCCACCTATGCCACAATATGGAGGAATTCTCATAGTCTAGTCTTCGCTTGGATCCCACTACATTTCTATGCAATGAATTAATGTTATAGACATGAGAGACAATCAAGTCTAATTGGTATAAGTTGTTTATTATAGAGCCGGTTCCAACTTTAATCAAATTAAAGTAAATACTAAAACTTTTATTTCCAGAGTGGAATGAATATCCTAACTTATCTAAAAAGGAAATTGAAACTAAATTGCGCCTTATAAACGGCACACAGAATGTATCTGCTAAATTCAAAAAATGACCAGACTTCAACTTAAGCCTATAGACTCTTATTGCCTCCACGTCAATCTTGACATCATTGCCTACGTATACTGAGCGCTCCGCATTAGTTGGTGGCCTGGCCTGTAGTAATTTCTTCATAGAAGTGCATATGTGAATAGTAGTTCCTGAATCTATCCACTAGGAATCCGTTGACACATCGGTCAAATTAGATTCAAAACAAACAAGAATAGAATGATTACTTTTCTTTATGAGCTAATTGTAGAAACCTTCGCATCTTTCTTTAGATGACCCGCCTTTTTACAAAAGAAGCACGGTTTACCTTTAACTCGTTTGCGTTTAGATCCATTTCCAGATTGATTCTCATGGTTTCCAGTTGGAGGACTAGAGAATCATTTATAAAAACCTTGTTTCATTTTCCTTTTACTTTTATTCCCTTGCTCATGCCCTTGTCCTGAAATCACCATATTAACATTTTGAACTTTTATCATCTACCTGATCCTGTTTTCTTCTTGGATGCACTGAGTGATGAGTTCATCCAATGTCCACATGTCATTCAGAATGTTATAGTTTACCAGAAACGTGCCAAATTGGGGAGGTAGGTTGTTCATAATCAAATGAATCAGTTGATCATCAGTGAGTATAAGCCATATAGCACGGATCTTAGAAACAACTTCGATCCGCTCTACAATGTATTTACGGATGTTGCCTTTTCCATTGTAGGACGAGCGAGTTAATTTATTTAGAAGAATGCCCACTTCAGATTTATCAGATTTCTTGAATCGTTTTTCCATTTCAGTTAGGAAAACTTTGGTCTTGTCTGTTTCAGGCATGACACCCTTCATCGATTCAGAAATTAAATACTTAATGACTTTCAGGCATGTATCATTTGACCTAAACCATGCAACCCATCGATTATATTCAGCTTCAGTGGCATTATCAGATTGTTTTGGCAGTCCTGGTGTTATCAGGGCAAGATCTAGTTAAAGATAGCCCAGTACAACTTCAATGGCGTTCTTCCACTGAGCATAATTAGATCCATTAAGGGCAGGGACTTGATTCTGATTAGTTGGAATTGATACTAAAATAAAAGAGATACATATATACTCACATTAGTTCATAATTTCACAAATCAATTTCGTGAATATAAACAAAATTATCAGGCAAAGTTAATCAATTCAGTTGTTAAGGGAGGCATCAACTAAATCATCCAAGATGAAAATGGGCCCAACCATCACATCCTGGTGAGAATCTGTTACAACATCATCATTCCTCCTGTGGGAGGTAATAATAACATGTTAGTGATCCTCCTGAACATGAAGCTAAGTGATGTCAGTCATGTAAATATGAGACATTCAACACCTACGGGTAAAATGAGTCTTTCAGCTTTACATCACCAATACCATTAACTTCACCCGTTCACGTGATTGCAAACGGTAATTGTCTGTGTTTTCGCTACCGTATGCATGAAAAATGTGAACGCAACTGTATGCAATCCTCTTCATTCCAATGTTACTAGTCTGTACTTGTAAAATTTTCATTGATTGAGGTCACTATAGTGGCTAACATAACGGAATCCAAAACTACAAATATAGACTTAGGATCGCAATTATAATCATGCCTCAATGAATTATACTTAAATTAGTTTGATACGGCCCACAAGATGGTCGATATTGATCATTGGAGGATAGAGAAACTATTGACGAAAACAGACGGATATGTTTCATTCTCTATGATCCAATGGTCTATATGAGACCTTTAAGGATGGGCAGTGGGCCTATAGCTAGGCCGAGTCAAGTCTCTATATTATATATTATATGGTCACTATCAATGAGTATAATAAGTCTAGTCTATAGTACCAACACGATGAATGAATAGTATTGAACTTTCCACAAAATTTGATGCTAAGATCCTGACATTTATGTCCATTAGACGGACGTGTTAGATATGCTACTTGATGATAGTTCTTTCTGCTAATATTTATCCATCAAGTGAATGTTTCTAGATTAGATGCTCATTTTAATCCAACCTAATGACTCAGATCTGGTTAACGGATCCAAATAGGTTCCTCAAATATCTGTGGGCCCAGATGAGATCTGAATTTAATGTGTAGCACTTGGCCCAATTAAATGGGCCCAATCAACATCCGTACTGAAATCTTCTGATGAGGCTCACATGTGCCCGGCCCATTTCAGATTTGAAAATCCAGTATAGGCCCATATATATCATCCTTAGGATACATACAGCAAGATTCGAACCGGCTGTAATAGGTTTAATGCACCCAAGCGGCCTGAAATCGGGTTGAACGGACTGAAGTCGGGTCCATATACCCGAAACAATTAAAACGGGAGATATGCCGTCTGTTGTGTCTGAACGGGGCAGAAAGCCCTGAGACTCTTCTCATCTTCCGAAATCTCTGAGAGAGAGAGAGAGAGAGACGCAGGCCGCTCTCCCTGTCCGCCCGACGCAACGAGAAGAAATGGATCTCGGTAGACATCATCGGAAGCAGCGTCTGCGACTGTGGCCGCGGCCGCGATTGATGAAGACGAGAGCTCGTGACGCTGGCAACGACTCCGGATAGAGGAATGAAGGTCGAGAGTCATCACCTTTGTCTCGAGGTTTATCAATGGCTGCCGGTCCAACAGATCAAGGTAAGTGGCCAGATTTGAAAGGCCTGACGGGATAAGAAGTCCCTGATCAGCTGGATTTAGGGTTTCTTCAAAATCCCTATATATCTATCTGGAATGGGGCTGATCTGGGATTTCCCTAATTTCCGATCTGAGATCCAAAATCTCTAATGGGGAGTATAATCTGAAATTCCCAAATACTGGATTTGGGATTCGAAATCCCTAATCTGAAAGACTGTATTTAGGGTTTCGAGTCCAAATCCCTAATATGAAAATCTGTATTTAGGGTTTCGAATCCAAATCCTTAATTTAAAAATCTGTATTTTAGGGATTGGAAATTGAAGACCCTAATCTTCTAATTTGGGGATTCGAAATCGAAATCCCTAGGGCCTGTTTGGGAGCGTGGATTTGGAACCCCCAGGATTGGAAACCCCCTGGATTGGCAATCCTCCCGGTGTGTTTGGCACCCTGGAGTGTGAATCAACCTTAATTCAAAAATAACTATGCATGGTATATTTAGGGGGGTTTGAATTTAATTACTAAATCAACTTTAATATCCCTAATTAGTGAGATATATAATTTTTGACACTATGGTTGTTATAAGCCCGCCGAAATATATGCTTTGCCTGAAAATGATGATATTCCAAGTCTTAGATGGACCGCAAGCACAATATCATGTCTGAGTGACTAACCAATGATTTTTAATCGTTGATTATATGGACAATGTTTGGAGGGTGCTGGACAATGTTTGGATGATGCTGATTTACATGGACAATGTTTGGACAGTGCTGATCATCATTAGTGGGCCATGTGCCCAATAGAATGATAGTGTACAATGACATACGTAACCTGCAACTATTGAAATGATTTTAGGTGTAATCCAAGCTCTCACCGTGGATTACAAATCCCCTCAAAGAGGGGATTGGAAACCCCCTGGATTGGCAATCCCCAGTTACTTTATGCTGCCAAACAACCAAGGGGATTTGAAACCCCCTCCAATCCCCTCCAATCCACGGTGCCAAACGACTCCCTAGTCTACTCTGGATTTTGGGGATTCGAATTCGAAATCCCTAATTCGAATGGTTGTCTTTAGGGTTTTTTTTTTTTTTTTGGAAATTCAAATCCATGATCACAACTGTTTCAGGAATTCAAAAATCCCTGATATGATCAGATATAGCTGGATGTGATCATCCATACCTATGCACAGATGGCTTTGATACCAACTGCGGGACTTAATCTATATACGAAATAAGCCCACGGATTTGTCTGTGCATGGGACATGGCGATCAGGGGTTGGATAGCTTACCTAGCTGTGACGCCGCCATGGAAGCCGGATAAGAATACCAGAACACCTGTAGAGCTTAGGATCTTCCTCTCCTTCACATCCAAAACTTGTGGACCCAAATAAAATTTTCAACAGTTGACATTCAATTCACAATGTTACCTATGGTGTGGCCCACTTGAGCTTTGGATATACTTCATTTTTGGGCTTAAGCCTTAAAATTATCTGTTAAAATGGATGTAAGGAGTGGATGGAATACATAAATCACGGCGGTCCCCATAGAGTTTACTCAGTAGGCAATCCCCTTCCCCGCAAGAGACTTGAGCGCGAATGGGCTATTGGCAAGTTGAGAAGCTACGTCACCAAATTTTGTTGCTCCACCAAATAATACCTAAAGAATGAGTCACATCCAAAGCTCCAGTGGACCCCACCATTGAAAATAGTAGGGAGAGTGACGCCACCGTTAAGAAGGGATTAGATACTGACAAAGGACAGAGGGTACACGGATTAGATACTGATAGGTTGTGTAGGGAGACTGGCTACTGAAGTGACATCACCAAGTTCTGTGGACCCCACTATGATGTATGTGTTGTATCTACAATGTTCATCCATTTGGAGATATTATTTTAAGCCATGAGCCAAAGAATGAGGTAGATCCAAAGCTTTAGTGGACCCACCACAGAAAACTGTGGGGAAGATTGAAGCCAACCGTTGAAACCTTTCTAAGGCCCACCATGATGTTTTTTTTGAAATCCAACCTGTTCAAAAGTTAACAAAGACATTAAAGAGAAGGGAAAATACAAATATAAGCTTGATCGAAAACTTTTGTGGCCTTTAGAAGTTTTAATGGTGGCGTCACTCTCCCCACTGTTTTTTGTGGTGGGGTCCACTGGAGCTTTGGATGTGACTCATTCTTTGGATATTACCCTAAAATGATCTCTCCAGATATGGATGGCGTGGATACAAAACATATATCATAGTGAGGGGCCACAAAATTTGGTGACGTCACTTCTCAACCTTTCGATAGCTCAGGTCTCTTGCGAGGAAGCGGATTGCGTACTGAGTAAACTCTATGGGGCCTACTGTGATTTATATATTCCATCCACTCCTTACATCTATTTTAACAGATAATTTTAAGTCTTAAGCCCAAAAATGAATTATATCCAAAGCTCAAGTGGGCCACACTACAGGAAACAGTGTGAATTGAATGTCAACAGTTGAAAATTTTCTCTAGGTCCACAAGTTTTGGATCAATCTGATATTTTTGTTTTCCTTTCATCCATATTTTTGTGATTTTATGAACAGTTCAGATGACAAATAAACATTACTGTATACCCTAGAAAGGTTTCAACGGTGGAAATTATTATTCCCAATGTTTCTTGTTCTATGGTCCACTTGAGCATTGGAAATGATTCAATTTTGGTCTCAACCATTAAAATGCGCTTGAAAAACAGATGGACGGCATGGATAGATCACATCCATTCACAGTGGGCCCAACAAAGTTTACTCACTACGCAATCCGATTTCCTCTCTGCGAGTGGGAATTGGACTGCAACAAGGTAGCATGCCGGATCACAGTATACCATTACTCTCTCTCTCTCTCTCTCTCTCTCTCTCTCTCTCTCTCTCTCTCTCTCTATATATATATATATATATATATATATATATAGAGTCATGCTCCCCTGCGCACCTACGCACGTGCGCACCTTTGCACACGTGCCATGAGTGTCAAATCTGAACGGTCCATGTGATGCGGAATCCCATAAAACCTTATAACACAAGTTTTCACCCCGATCTAATATTCTGGTGGGCCATAGCAAAGAGAAATGCAAATCAGGGGAGGAAACTGTTTTCAGTTTTCATCGCCCATCAAAGTTTTAGATCAAAGTAAAACTTGGACCTAGGAGGTTTCAGGAGGTGCTGCTTCACATGAACGGTTCAGATTTTTGATCCACCTCACATATGATGGGTTCCCAAAAGAGTTCGTACGTAGTACGTACGAATTGGTTCGCAGGTGAGCGTTTCCTATATATATATATAGCTCTATGCGGTTGAGTTCATGGGAACTTCCCATGAGGTCAAGCTGTGTGGGCCCCACCTTGATGTGTGCCGAACATCTACACTGTAAATTTGATGGGTCCCCTTTAAATGATGGGATATCCCAAAAATCAGCCGTATAAGGAACTCAGGTGAGCCATACCATCTAAAATAATGAGAAGACTTGCTTAAAACATATAAAATCACTTGGTGGGGCCCATGTAAAATTTGGATGCGTCTGAAACTTGGTCTGCCGCTCATACAAGCGGGACACACATAATGGATGGGCTGGATTTGTGAACCACACCTCGTTAGGCCCAACAAATGATTATGAATGTTTTAATGGGAGGATAACCCCTCTCAACTTTTGTATGTAGTGTGGCCCACAAAAGTCATCGATTGACTTGATTTTTAGCACGAGGCCCACCGTGGAATTTTGTATCTGATTGATGGGGTAGATGTTCGGCACGCATCACGGTGGGGCCCACACAGCTAGTCCTCATGGGAAGTTCCCTTGAGCTCGACCACATATATAGAACCATTTCCATATATATATATATAGTCAATTATAACCATTTCATCCCATCCCATCTCATCCATGGTCTAGAAAAGAAATGGATAGAGAAAAATAAGGCCAAATCAATAATGAGTTGGATCATCTGATCAGTACTATTTTTGCATTGTAGTCTATGAAATGTTTTGGAGTTAATAAACGGTTTAGATTAATTGATTGGACTGTCCAAGTTAACATATGGAAGAACATTATACTTTAGTGCTCTGAGAGTACCAAAGCATTTCTGTTTACTATGGATTTTATGTATAAGCCTCTCCCTCGGTTTTTTAAAATCTTCATGGTATCATAATCTAATCACCGCCAAAACCTATCTGACAAATCCAATCACCACCAAAACCCATCTTTGTCAATCCCACAATTCCTCATTTCCATACCTCTTGCCCGCCCCTTCAACACCCCTCTAAAACACATTCTAGCGACCTTTCTCAATTATGGTGAACTCAATCCGTTTCAAAACCCATCCCTGCCAGCAACCATCCAAAAATAAAAAACACAAATAGACAAGAATGGGAAATGAAAAAAAAAAAAAGGACCTCTAACACTCCACATCTTTGAGGCATATTCAAAAAAAGGAAATGCCGAGGTTGAAACTTTCTAGAGGCCCACCCCATGTTTATATGCCATCCAATACCCAATATATAACTCTTGTGGCCCATAGGAAGTTTTCAATGGTGGTTGTTAAATCACCACTGTTTCTTGTGGTGTGGTCCATTTGAGATTTGAATATGCCTTATTTTTAAAATGACGTCCTAAAATGGGCAAGCCCAATGGATAAACGGAGTGGATATAACACAAACATCAATTCACACAGGATTCCACTTTGTTGTTCCCCACATGATTTATTTCATTTTTTAGTGGTTTTATTCAAAGGTGGTGGAGATTGAATGGTTACAATTGCTGCGGTTTGAGGCTTTTTAATGGTGCAATGGGGAAAGAAATATTAAGACGGAATGGTGAGGTTGAAGGTATTCATGCTAGTGTTAGGTTTCGATTTGAGGTTTTTATTTTATTTTTTATTTTATTTATTTATTTATTCATTTGTAAATTTTGGCTAGCAAGTACGTTGACTAGCCAACAAATATCAGTAGACATCGAGATCAGTCACTGAAGGCATCACTAGCTGGCTGAAGCAAAATGACTTGTGTTCCACATGACGTCTTAAAGCCTATTAAAGTAGTTTTCGTAGCCTATGCCCCATCTAAAAAATTAATATTTTCCTCACAAAATAGAGCCCAGTAGTTGAATAGACAGGACCAGTGACATGAATTGATTGTATAACAAGTTGGTGATAAATACAGGTGTGACCTTTAATTGGTGATCAAAGTGTATTAGTGAGATGAGTAGCACCATCCACCATGCACTGTATTCTTTTTAATAGAATATTCATAACTTTGTGTTATTTGGGACAGGCACATGAAGTTTATTTGGGACAAGCACATGAAGTGGGTGATAGGAAGCATTGGCCGTGCTCAATGGACCTCATAAGATTGTCTATATTTTATTAAAGTAGTTCATTTATTTTGCCGAATCATTTTCAAACACAATCCCAAAAATGAGGTACATGCAAATATTAGGTAGATCACACTAAAGAAAACAATGGTGATTAAACGCCTATCATTAAAAACTTCCCGAGTCCTACATTAATGTTTATTTTCCATCAAACCTATTGAATAGGTCACATGGACCTGGATGAAGAGAAAACACAGAGACCAGATTTATCTAAAACATTTGTGCGCAAGAATTTTTTAATGGTGAGCGTTCAATCATCATTGATTTGTGTGGTGTCACTACAAGAAAAGGGAGCTTTAGCCTCAATTCAAAATTGTGGCTAAAAAGGTTAAAAACTGAGGCTAAAGCCTTTAGCCTCTGTTTTGCCTCAGTTATCCAAACTGAGGTTGAAACCCCCGTGGCTAAAAGGACTTTTATAGCCTCGGTTCTTCAAGTGAAGTTAAAAGAATCTTTTTAGCTTCAATTTTCTCGAAATGAGGAATCAAAATTTTAGCCACCATTGTTTCCAACTGAGACTAAATTTAAATTTTTGCCTCAGTTGCCTCCAATTGAAGCTAAATTTATTTTTAACCTCAGTTTTCAACAACCGAGGCTAAAGCCTTTAGCCACAGGAGTTGTAGTCTCAGTTTAGGTAACTAAGGCAAAATTGAGACTAAAGATGGATTTAGCTCTTGTTGGCATCAATTGAGACTAAATTTACTTTTTAACCTCAATTTTCAACAATTAAGGCTAAATCATTTATTTTAACCCATTCATAAACCTGTGCATAGTCACTCAAATCCACAACATTAGCTACAATATTTTAATGGATTTTTCCTCTCAAATAAAACCCAAGAAAACCTGGAAAGAGTCGTCAATTCTCAGTCAAATAGACTTTGGAATCCCAATCCATAAAACATGACAAAACAGAGAAAAGAAAAGGAAAGAAGAAAAACACATATGGGTTTTCTCTTTCAGTCTAAGAGACTTGAAATCTCAACACAAACAGCAACAGGCTGAAGACAAGGTCTGGTGTACAACCTCCTGAGCAGCCTTCTTGGATGTATTCATGTAAGCCTTCAAAAGGGGCCTGGGATGCAAGTGGTCTACAAGGTCAAAAGCATATGCAAAGTCAACAGCATTTTTTGTCTTCCCATGATGGATCAGCTTTCTCATGAGATCTGTGACAAGCGAGAATCTAGTGAGTATTATGTCATCAAAAGACCCAAAGGTTGGGAAATACAATGAGAAAATAGACATGAGAAACACACCTTCCAGTTCTAAATATAAACAGGCGAGTTAATAATGTTTCAAGTGCACCAAAAGCATGCAGATGGAGTGAAAACGAATATTTTCAAGGTTGCAGTGCATAAACAAACAGATTTGAGAGCCGACTCAGAGTTGCAAAATAACAGCAATGTTGCAAAAGATGGTATTTTTTGGTATAAGATATCATCACTGGTAAACGTAATTCAGACACTCATGCACACATTTGGTTGCCCCTCGGCCAGGCTTCCTAAATTTATATCTTTTTTTTTTTCTTTCTTTTTTTCTTTTTTAATCATCTGACCAAATTTCTGCATACAGAAAAAAGTAGTCATCTTCTCAACGAACACATTAAAGCAACTGTCTGGTGCATAATAAACTGCCCAACTTATGGGTTCCAAATTGGATGTGTCATGAACCAAACATTATCTTTACTTTGTTATCTAATTAATAGATTGCTGGACATCTATTGGACAGTCAAAATGAAAAATATCCAATAGTCTTATTTCAAAAAACAAGTGTTCACAAATCAGAGGTTGGGACTGTCCAAACTCCGAACTGTCTGATTTTCAGCCTGTAACTAAGCCAGTGGACTCCATAAATTAGCTGGTTTAATTTGAGTTCATATATTTAATGAGTGCCATTTCAACTGCCCGTAACTCAAATTAAACCAACTAAAGCATCATACACAGCCAGAGTATCAGATAAATCTTTCATCATAATGGAAGAACGTCAAACCAATCAATTAATTGAGAACATAATTCTTCAGTGGTAAAGAAAAGGCTGCTCACTTCCTATCTATGACAGAGATCCTCAGGTTTCGGCATTGATGATCCAACTTACCCAAATCCTTGCCATACTTGATAATTGTACACATACTCAGGCAAAATTGCTTCCTCTTAATTCTATAGATCACTTTGAAAAACAAGGTAACTTATTTTAAAACATGCACAGCCATCAGACCCTTTTTGCATGCACCAGAAGAAAAGCTGCAACTAAAACCAATGGCAAGGTTTGAAGTATGGTCTGAAACCAGTACATATCATCTGATACCGACCAGTATCATCCATGAAAGATACGGCTGTATAGGTCCGCAAGATCATGATACAGGGTGATACCGACCTTGAATCGGTGGTGAACGATACAATTTGCCAAAACCGATTTTTAAACCATTGTTTCACATTGCGACCTTTGTGATCACCACACCCTAACTGCTTAGACATAAGGCTTTAACCCCAAATTGCAACTTTGCTAAAGTAGATGAAGGACAAATGTAATCCTATCAAGAAAGGAAAAGAACTTCACATTTGCAGAAAGCAGCCAAGGCTAGGAGTGGACAACATGGCTAGACAATCGAGTAAGCGGCCTTGTATAAATGATGAAAGCAACAATGTCTAACACACAAATAGAGCTTTTGGAAAGTTAGTGTGACCAGTGACCAGATTGACCTGAACAGTTTAAAATGTTAAAAGCCTATTTTTCCATGGAGAGGCTTCTTCTAAAGAACAGCAACGCTCAGAAAAATAAAGTGGCCAGAATGCCACGAGGGGACTGAATAATTGAAGGAATGCAAACTTGAAAATATGAACAGCAAACTACCATTTCTCTAAAGTGTCACGTCGTCATTGCTTTTATTTGAAGGCGGTGGGCCCTTCAGAGCTAACAATTAGAAAAGGATTGACATGTGGTACCAAATCACATTTCGCAAAAATTGTGTTGTGTAAACAGTGTAATTCTTTTAAATCAAATAATTACTGTACTTAAATTTTGTAACCACAGCTCAATAAGTTCAAAACAGTGTAATGCCTATATGTCTTCAACATCATAGGCCAAAGGTGGTTACTTTTGATCAACCTCAGGCCGTTAAAAAAATGCAATCCCATTTAATACAACTTAATACTACTGGCCAAACAGGCCCCTAAAGGTAGAAGTCAAGTCCAAAACCATCCAGTCCCACCCAAATCACACTCCTTGGAATATCGTTGATGCGAATTGGCTCTAACCCAGGGTTACGAGAATCACATGTATGTGACTTTAAGCTCTATGAGGGCAGTTGTAACGTCTGTGTTACTCCATTTTCTGTGCCAGCCCATGCTAGGGCAGTAGTCTTCTTACTGAAAGATACAGACTTATGGTTGGCATCCCTTCCATTATTCTATAGGGATGGCCACTTGAGTTGTGGATCACTACTTTGATTTTTTATTTTTATTTTGGCCTCACAACCAAGACTCATGAATGGAGTTGATTTCAGATTACTTGCTAACTAATTTCTGTCAATTTAGACATGTCAAAATACTGTTTGTGAGGTCCAAATACTATTCCAGATTATTTGTTGGCTGATTTTCGCTAGTTTAGACAGGTCGAAATATTGTTCGACGAATTGAAATACTATTTGACAGGTCAAAATACAGTTCAACGAATCAAAATACTATTTGACAGGTCGAAATACTATTCGACGAATCGAACTACTATTTGCTAGGTCAAAATACTTTTTGACAGGTTGACAAATGGGGTTGACAAATCAAAAATCAAAGAATTTTCGATTTAAATCTCTGGACAGTTTTTAGCTGTTTCGACCTATCGACTAGACAACTTGACAATAGGTCGATTGACAGTGAAAATTTACATATTTTTCGAAGTTTATTTCCTTATTTGATTAGAATTATTTAATTAAATTTTAACGATTTGTTTAGGGTTATTTAGAGGGTGTTAAACTCATTTTTTTTTTATCATTCATTCAATCAATAAACTTCTTAAGAATTTTCTTATTTTCTCTCATGGATTCGAGAAACTTCTTGTGGATTCAAAAATGCCTTGCAGATTCAAGATATTTATCGATTGATGAAGACAGTGATTGACCTCATCACATCCTTCCCTCTGTCATGTTGGATACCTTAACATAACTTGTACGCTTAAGCAAAAAAATGATTGCTTTTCTATTAGAGTGTAACGTCCTGGAAATTGAGGGTCGTGCATACATTCGACTCCCAAGTTCTCGGGTATCACTTATAACCGATTTTATTAATTTGCGTTTAATTAGATTTAAATGCGTAATATGAAATTACTTGAAACATGAAGCACAAGCACAACTAGTTTATTGAAATGAAAGAGGCTAAATATATACAAATTCAAAATAATATGAATGGGTCGCACAAGGTGTTGCCCAACAAAAGTACAAAAATATGTCCAAAAAGAATGATGAACTGAGTCCAACACCCAGCGATCCGAATCCGTCTACTAGCCTGGTGGAGAACCGCTCATCAACTGGAAGTAGGACAGCTCGTCCTCCTGATCAAGATTTGCGCCACCAGGCTCCTCGTACTCTGCGTCACCTGTAATTACGGGAGAGTCTGGTTAGTGTTTAAAACATCGTCCTAGAGTGGGAGTGAGTGATCAACTTAGTGAGTGCTATTAATCTTAAGTTACATCAGGCATCAATTATTTTATGAATTTAATGAAAGACAAACGTTCATAAATCCTTATCTAATCTTGTTACTACATATGCATGATAAATGATATGATGCATGAACTCGCCACAACACTTCCTCGAGCGACTCCATCTAACGATCGCACATGATCAGCATTCTCTCATTACGACCTCAACTGCCGAGTCGCCAAATCCTAGTTAATCAATGCATGAATAATGTTAACCGAGTATTTAGTTAATTCCGTTCATCCAGTAGCTTGGAAAAACTAGTACACCCTACATATCAATACCCTCAACTAGTTACGAGGCAAAGGCCCCTCAACGTATGAGGTCAGGACCCCGCGATCCTTGATCTCATCGGGTTCCCCATCCCCGACATCAAGCACATGGGGAGTGCTAAGAAAAGGGATCGATTGTAGTCACTATGGGGAGGCTCTTCACCCCAATGTAGGCCGACAGCTCGGATACAGTGTCCCATTCCACCATGCCCGGCTCATGAGTCAGTGGATCGGTTTCAATTTGGTTATCAATGAGTTACAACAGTTGAAGGGTGTTCTAGGTTCCATACATACGTGAGCAGAAAGGGTTAGGTTGGTCAATAAGTAGATTAAACTGCACGGGTTCAGACGAGTACGTGACAGACAACATCGGGCACAAGCGACTCATGTAGTCTAACTACTGTCGCTCACATACACCCGTCCTAAATCCACGGGTTTAGCCTTAGGATAGCCCTACCAACGGGACCACCGTTTCTCTCCTCGGATTCCTGACCAACGCAAGAGTTTGATAGTATTCAATAATATTTCAACAATCAGGGTTATCAACTAACATAATCAGTATCATTCATTCATATTTCTCAAACCAAAATTCAGATTTCCTACAAAGCAAATGCTAACAATATTATGAAATAAAGGTGCATGTGTTGTGTGGGTTAGTGAGGAAGGCAAGCATTTCATATATCTCCTAATACCAAAATATACACAAGGGTTAATGCATCAACATATTATGGGGAAACATCAAACAAGAATCGAGCAAAAATTTGTACAAACAATCATCAATTGCATACCCAATCATGTTGAGGAACATCAAACATTCTATCATCATTTCATGTTGATTTGAAGAGGATCTAAAGTGTAAGGTCTTATCTAAGTTTTTCTAGATTACCCAAATACATCATCCAACAAGTAAAATCATTAGATTCATATTAAAATTGGTGCTAGGATACCTAAGAACCATAGTCCGCACCTATGGTTCGTTGAGATCTTGGGAAATAACTTAGAAGCGTCGAACTCGGAGTCGATTAGTCGAAATCCTGAGGAAATGCATTTGCATGTTAGAATCTCCCCTCAACATGAGGGGTTTTCAAGAAGATAAGAGATTTACCTACCCAATCGGCGGAGAGGGGTTCTTTTGGTTGTAGATGATGAATTTCCTTGAGGGAGAGGTAGGAGTTTGTAATATGGAACTCCCTTGGGCCCCACTTCGATCTATGGTCCACCTTCTCTCTCACCTTCACTCTCTTTCTTCTCTCTTTACTCTCTTTGCTCTCTCTTTACTCTCTTGGTTGTGGGAGTAATGGTGGGAGTTCTGAGAGAAGGAGCCTTAGGGCTTTATTCCCTAGACTTGGGCCCATCGGCCTTGAGTTCAACAAATTCTCTCAATGACCCTCTAGAACCCCCTTTTGGCTTTTGGGCGGCCCTATCACCCCTCTGGCCACCAAATTTGGTGTATAAGTGTCTCATGGCCCGATAAGGGGCCATGCAAAACTTAAGGATAAACGGACATGGGGTTTTATCGTACGATTCCGATCTTTAAATGGCTCTACGAGGTTCATTTTGGTTGTTGGGGCAGTTTTGATGGCCTCCTAGCTATGAAATTTTTAGGATAAGTGCTTCATGGCCCGATGAAGGGCCGTGCAAAGTTTGAGAGTGATCGGGTGTGGGGTTTGATTGTATGGGTCTGATTTGCGATCAATGATCACCTTTCCACGATCGAGTTCCAGATTTTGTGGATGGGCGTAAAAAAATACTCTAGGCTCTCACTGTAAATGTAGAAGAGATCCGATGGCTGCAAAGCCTGGTATCTCAGTTTTATTTACAAGTGCCAGATTTCCATTCTAGCCTTTAGGTGAGTTGCGTTTGACAAGTGCCACAGGGACGGCATGGATAATTAATTTTTAGATGTCTACTATTCTGCATCTTGATGCTCCTTGCAAAAGAATAGATTTGACTCTAAAGGTAGAAGTCAAGTCCAAAACCACCCAGTCCCATGCAAATCACACTCCTTGGAAAATCGTTAATGCAAATCACGTCTAACCCGGGGTTACAAGAATCACATGTATGTGACTTTAAGCTCTATTAGGGCAGTTGTAACGTCTGTGTTACTCCATTCTCTGTGCCAGCCCATGCTAGGAGGTAATGTTAAAAATCCAGAAGATTAAGCAACTACAGTGAGCTATTGAAATTTGAATATGCCTTATTTTTTAAATGACGTCCAAAAAATGGACAAGCGCAATGGATAAAACACGAACATCAATTTCACCAGATCACCTTTGGAGATGAGCCCACTTACGAGTCAGATCTGAAACTCAAATGGGTCACACAATAGGAAATAGTCCTGACATGATCACACATAGATCAGAAAATGAGAATGCTCTGTTAGATGTTAATCCTCTGTGCAAGTGCACATAGTCATAATCCAAATCGTTAAAATAATGTTAGAAACTGTGGATGGCCAGCCTGAGTTGTGGATTTGGCTGAGTGGATTTTACATATAGAACTGGTAGGACCCACTGCTCTTGGGTGTTTAATGCATTGTGTAGAACTGGTCTTGAGGATCCCACGTAACCAGAAGCTGTGGGACCAGGTAAAACCGGACTTGGATGGATCCTATCTAAACCAAAGCTTTGTAGGACCCTGTGTAAAACTGGTATTGTAGAGAGTCCCTACCTACAACAGCTGTAATATGGAGCCCGTGTAAGCAAAAAGCTGTGGGGGACATCCACTTTGTCAAGCGGTTTGGCCAACTCATCTTAAGACATGAGAGCTCATAAAATAGGTGGATCCAAGACACAAGTGGTCCACCCATAGGAAATAGTGGTGATTAAATGCCTACCATCGAAACCTTCTTAGGGTCATTGAAGTTCTGGGTCAAGCTAATACTAGGGTCTCAGCTGTATAGCTTATCCGCCATTGAAAAGTTTTTAAGGGCTACAAAGGTTTTGGATGAAGCTGATATTCGTGTTTTCTCTTCACCCAAGTTTACATGACCTAATCAAAAGGTTAGATGACAAATAAACATTACAGTGGGCCATAGGAAGTTTTTAATGGAACCATTTAATCACCACTTTTTTCTTGTAATATCTTCGGCTTGAGATTTGAATCTGCCTCATTTTTTAGTACATGCACTAAAATGATATGAAAAATTAAATGGAGAACATGGATAAAACACATACATTAGCGACGTGGCTACTAGCAGCTTCAGTAGGCAATCTGCATCCAAATTGAAATGGTCATCTACTAAAATATTAATTAATATTAATAAATTGTTTAATTTAAATTAGAGATTAAATATATTAAACAATACATTGAAAAAAAAGAAAAAAAGAAATAGAACTTTTAAAATATTCCCTTAGAAACCATAAATGGGTAAAACTAAGTTGGACTAGGTTGAGTCAGCAGACTTTTCATGCAATCCAAACTCAAACCAAGTTGAGCTCCGGTCACCCAATAATTTAACTTGACTCAACCCAAAATTCAACTCAGTACTGACTCGACTCGATCCCAAACCCAACTCATGTGTGTGTATATAAACTCCAGATTTGATGTTCCATATCTCAGATGCCCTATAACTGATGGAGAAGCTGCAATTCCAGCAGGTGCACCTAGGTTTTGAGTTGTGATTTCAGCCCGTGGATACCTGCTGCACCCGACTTGGTATATGTGATCGGGTTGGACTCTGTGTGTATTAGTCCAGGCCAGACTTAGACTTGGATCAGGATCGGGTTTAAGCATGCTAGACTCGGTACCAAGTCAGGTGGAGTTTGGGTCAGGTCTGTTTCAAAACCAAATCGAGTCAGGTCTACCCTAACTCAGTCCAACTCGACTCGATGTCCAACTTTAACTGCAATGATTGAGAATAAAATAAAGCAACTGTCTACATTCAACACGAGGACCAAATATTGGATGTCTAGGATTATCTCATATAGAGATGTTTGTCCATTCCACCTTCAAAGCAAGTTTCATAAAAGAGAAAAGTTTAATACTCTGGCGGAGTATAATTGATGATACACAAGCTCTGGTTTGGAGCATCATACCTTCATTATTCCTTAAGCATATGTACAAGGTTTGATACACGTAGTTAACTTAAATGCATGGACCACATATAAGGATGGTTGATAATGACACCACGAAATACCCCATCTGGTAGGTTATCCTAACCATTCAATTGGCATCTAGTGAAATGTGGGCGACTAGTTGCAATCATCCATCTTTTCATGGAAGCTAAGGGCGGAAATGGGCCCTCTATATCCGGCCCAAACCAACGAGCCTAAACTGAATTTGGGTGGGCCTTGCACCTCATGTACATGGCCCATTCAATTTTTGAATTGGACTTTAAATCAATTGATTTTGATTAATCAGGCCTCTCTAGCTTTAAATGTACATATATTGTATATTCCGCGAATATGCTATTCTGATTCTCAGTTGGGAACCGTCCATCTTGAATGTAGACCTTTACCTTCCTTTCTTTAAAATATCTATTTCCTTGTCCATGTGTGGCCCATCTGATTAATAACATACAAGTAGGTAATAGAGACGTGGATAGACCGACCACACACTACTGTGTTGACATGGCAAAGTTCTGTGGTGTCCATCCATTTTTGTGAGATCATTTTAGGGTGTGAGGCCAAAAATGAGGCAGATCCAAAGCTCATATGTGTGGCCCACCATTTTGAGAGATCATTTTAGAGGGTTCCACAATTTAGTTTGTTTAACCTGAGTTAGAGAATTCCACGTATGCAATTTTAAGTGCCTGTGTATCAACATCATGAGCTGTCACAGTAGGACTAAAATGAACAAGCTTGAGCCTGACCCTCATGTTAGTAACTGTCCTAACCAAAGCCCAGCCCAAGCTTGGAATAGTCATCTACGATATTAGTAATTACTAATAATAATCATTTCAAAAGTATTAATTGCTAATTGAAATTGGAATAGTAGTCACAAAAATATTAATTAGTACTTATTAATAAATTATCTAATTAAAATTAATAATTAAATATTTTTGAAATACATTGAAAAAAGAGAGATGGAACTTGTGAATATAGTATTACCGGACATTCAATACCATTTTATTCCACGGACCAAACACGCCCTAATGGTTAGACGATCTACACCGTCCACCTTTAGGGTGCTACAATGGATGGGTGACAGCTGAAAAGTCAAGTTCAACAGAAAGTCCCAGCTGAGTAGAATCCGGATCACTGAAGATCAAAACCATCATGGCCCACATTAACCCAGCACTCTTATCATGGCCACTCATCCAGCCTGGTTTTTAATCCATAGCCCGAAAAAGGCAGCATGAAGAAGATGGACGGTTCCGATCATCCAACCATCTCCTCACAATCATGGCTCGGACAAAATGAGCTATGCTAGATTATCCCCATCACACCATCATGTGATTAATTAATTAAGATTTAATGATGCAGTTTGAGGACGTGGAATATAAGGTGAGGGGCAGAAGTGGATCGTCCAACCCTTTGAAGTCTATAATGACGAAAGTAACCTCGCAGCTGAGCATGGAGCAAGGGAATTACAAGCACATCTCGAAGGGCATAACGGGAAGTGTGGGGCCAGGAGAGATCCTTGCACTGATGGGGCCCTCTGGGAGTGGGAAAACAACATTGCTGAAGATAATAGGCGGTAGATTGCATGAAAATGTTAGTGAGACCATCACTTACAATGATATTCCTTACAATCCGGCTCTTAAGAGAAGGTACGGCTACAAATCCCTCTCTCTCTCTCTCTCTCCCACTTTGAATGGATCGGGTACTTATATCCGGACCCGATTATCTCACGGGTCTGGTATTTGTATCCATGACCATGCCAGGTAAGGGAATCGCATCTGGGGCTCTGTTGTATAGCATGTTCAATCCACAGTGGGAAGTACAAAACCAATGGTTTGGATTATCTAACCAGCTGTCAAAATTGAAAATGCAAGAAGAAATAGTTTTTCGTTGTTAGATACATCTGCGGGTGGTTGGTATCCATGCAAGCCCCTGTATTGGTAGACTCCTAGACTCTGTAGATGGATCTGGACCGTCCAAAACCCACATCCCACGTTGGATGACGAATAGGCATGAAATCACAATCTTTGGTCACTGGCCCACCATGAAATGTCGGATTCATTTGTCAGTTTGGATCAGAGATGGGCACGGGATGACTTGACTGGGCAAACTTGACTCGTACGACTTATTGAGACCCGACTCGACCTGAAACTAGTGGGTAAGTCGATCCGAACCAAGCAGACTTCGTCCAATCCGAATTCAAACCGAGTTGAGCTTGGGTCGCTTAGTAACTCAACTCAACATGATCCGAAATCTGACTCAGTTCAGACTCGATTTTATCCAAAACCCAACTCATACATATAAAAAAAACCCCAAATTTGATGTTTCATATTGAGATGTCGTCTAGCTGATGTAGAGACTGCAATTCTGGCAGGTGTACTTAGGTTCTGAGTTATGATTTCAGCTGGTAGATACTCGCCACACCCGGCCCGACTCAACTCGGTATATGTGACTGGGTAAGACTCGGTCTAGGTTAGTCTAGGCATGTGGACTCGGTACCGAGTTGGGTTGAGTTCGGGTCAAGTCTATTTGAAAACCGGGTTGAGTCGGATTAGCCCTAACTCAATTCAATTCGACTCAATGTCCAGCTCTAGTTTGGATTGATCTAAGAGCCCACTTGGGCAGGCGATGTCATTTACCAAATCACACCAAATTCAGGCTATATCTGATCTCACATGAGATTAGGTCTGTCAACAGGGTTTTAAGACTCAGGTCGACTCGTTGAGTCCTTAGTTGAGTCGCCACTGAGCCGAGTCAGGCCGAGTCACCCCCTCTTGAACCGGGCTCAGCAATTCTGAACTGAGTTGGATTGGACCAAATCCGAGTCGACTCGTCGAGTCTGACGAAACTGTCAGACCTTGAGTGTCAATGGGCCAGCCCAGCCCGTCAAATAGAATCAAAATTTGAATTGGGCCATCATGACAGGCCTCGCCCACCCATTTCAAAATACAGGCCAAAGCCTATCTAAAGGCCTAATCCCATTAACAAGATTATACATTCATGGCAAGATTATACCTTTCTTATTGTGTTTTTCGTTGGTTTGAAATTGAACAGAATTGAATTTGTAACACAAGACGACGTGCTCTTCCCGCAGCTGACGGTGGAAGAAACACTGTTTTCGCAGCGTTTCTGAGGCTCCCGGGCGACATGACTCGGCAACAAAAATACTTGCGGGCTGAAACCATTACAAAGGAATTTGGCCTAGCAAGGTTTGTTTGGGTAACCAATAGGGTCTTTGGATTCATTGTTTAAAGTATTCCTGATATTATATGAATATCCCTGATATTATTCCTATCTCCAGCTTGATATCGATGATACTGGTAACGATACCAATAATACCAGCATTCTAAGAAATTCTAAGTATTAGCAATGTATCACTGTGTATCACCACTGTATTGATATCGCTAATGTCAATAATTTCAAGTGTGGAAATTTTAGGCATCGCTTGTATAGCTACTGTATTGGAGATATTTAGATAATATCGCCAATGTATCAATATTGCTAAAGATCTATTTATTAAAAAACTTTTCAAAATTTTTTTATGGACATGTCATTATATGCTGTGTTAAAATAGTTGACAATAATATTGAACATATCACAATATTATTATTATCACAACATGGGTGATATCAAGACTATAATATTTCGTTTCCTTTCTAGTTATCATAGATAATTTCTCAGCGAAATTCTATTTGTTGTGGATATTGTGAAATATCGATACATATTTAGATGGATAGATGGGATGGAAAGAATGGTTGCACCGATTTCCTACGAGAGCACATTCTTTTAGGCCTCCATCAAATGAAAGCCTATTATGTATGCGTTACTTTACAATTTTTATTCTTTAATATGCAAATATGTATATTTTAGCATCTTTTGAAGTTTCACTAAAAAAATCCACCATTCTCTCTATGTTTTTCCAAATTTCCGATTATCAACATTATTATTGGTGATATCGATATTGTTTACATATCTCCAAGTGGCGAAACTTGTAGCAATACCGATACTTTGAACACTGGTCGGGACTAAGAGGATTTGGGTTGGGTTTGGCACATTGGGTTGGGTCCTCTTGAGGTTGGGTCCTGTCAAATGGTGGGGCCCATTCTCGCCACGTGGCCAGTAGTAGCTTTCACATTTTCTCTTATTCTTTGTGTTTTTTACACGTAATAGCTGGTTTCTATGGCATAAGTATCTACAGTGGAAGTACAAGACACTGGTGGAGCCTGAGAGGAGGAAAACTGTCGATCAGGAAAGGCCCCACCCAACCTCCAATTAGCCGTCCAAGTTAAGAAGGATTGGACAATGACATGATAGGAGCAGTTTATGATCTTATCAAAGAGAACTTTCAGAGAGAGAAGTAGAGATTACTTTGATAAGCTGAGATTGGTGCAATCCATTGGAGTTTCAATCTTACTCGGCCTTCTTTGGTGGAAGTCTCAGATTGGAACTGAGGCCCAGTTGAGAGATCAGGTTCTAATTGCTAGTCTCACATTATTTAGATAATTTTCATGATTTTAAAAGAGAAGATCAGAGCCGTGTAAAAGGTGGGACGCACGTAAAGATTGGTCGGTGTGAAAATTGGACCATCTACTTATTAGATGGACCACACTGGTACATTGAATCAGACCATCAGCCGTCCATTGATTTTGTCGGTGTAGCATGGTGAGTGACCCGTCCTGGTAAGTGGGGCCAGGTGGTATTTTTATGGTGGGGTCCACCTTTTGCACGGCTCAGATGCATAAACAAGTGACACGTTGGCAGGAAAGAAATGGTCCGTGGAAAAAATGTCAGATGCAACGTTGCATGTGAAGCTGTAAAGATTTCTTACTTTTAAAATGAGAAAAAATGAAAGCTGATGACATAAAATCCTTCCCAGCTCTTGATTTGATTTCTTCCTCTCTTAAAATCCTTTCCAGCTCTTGATGAAGAAGAAGTACTCTGCATGTAATTCCCCTTCAGATACGAGAATTCCTCTCTCCCCAATTTTTGAGTGTACAGATACTACATATTTAATTAACCGAATTATGAAGTGATCGAACAGTTCTAACTGCCAAATAAATCAACATATCCCCCATAGAATTCAAATGCTTGCTAGCCGTCTATTTGACGGCCACCAAATCAAGAACCATTATGGGTTTCTGGTTGACGTGATTTTTGAAGCCGAGGCCAGATCACAGTGGGGCTGGCAACTTGGACGGTTCTGATCAGGAATTGAGTAGATGGATGCTGCAGATCTAATTCTATAAATACGAAATGATGAGACAATCCAATCAAATTCGAATGCTTGAGATTATCAGTGTCTGACTAAAGGAAGCCTCGAGGTTAAATGGCATTGACAGTGAGGACGGCAAATTGGACGGTCTGGATCAAAAGTGCAACCGACATATGTATGCATCAACGTGTGGTGAGTACGATACATCATACTCCGGCGGAGTATCATAAAACAACTTCCTGAGAAAAAGAGAGAGAAATGGAAAATGTATGGACCTGATGGAAGCTGAGATCGCCTCTGTAGCCGAGGCCTTTGACGGCGGAGGCGATGTCCGTACAGATCTTGAATCTCTCGGCCATGGAGATGGGCAAGGAGGTGGGGAAGGAAGATGAGCCGTCGATCAGGCGGAGGGACTGGGCGCAGATGGAGACGAGGGCCCCAGGGGTGAGGTCTTGGAAGGAAGAAACGCCTGTGGGGAGAGAGACTCCAGAAACTTCTAGAAAATTTAAGAGGATTTCATGCGCTTCTTCCATTGCTGCTGCAGCTTCTTCTTCTTTTTCAGATTGTTGAAGAGGTTTTTTACAGAGTCTAGGCAAGCAGACGAGGTTGGGCGACTAAGGGCGGAGGACTCAATAGAGGTGGATGCATCAGGAGATCCGCCGAGGTTGATGGACCCTGAGTGTGGGCCCACCGTCATATGTGCCTTAAATCCACGCCGTCCATCTGTTTTGACAGAACAATTTAGGGCACGATCCGAAAATGAAGCAAGATCCAAATCTTAGGTGGACCATACTACAGGACCAGTGGTGATTGAATACCCCCACCCAAATGTTTGTTTGCCAATCCAACCTATGGACAACACAAATATCAGCTTGATCCAAAATTCTAATAACTCACAAAAAGTTTTGAATGGTCAATTACTAATTTTAGTAACTCATAGAAAGTTTTAATGATCAATTACCATTTGTTTATTGTGGTACGAGATTTAAATATGCTTCATTTTTAGAATTATGCTTCAAAATTAGCTGACAAAATGGATAAAGAGCCTACATGTAAGGCAATGTAGGGCACATGCATCATGGTTAGATGGAGAGAATTGTTCAATCGATTGAAAGCAACACAAAATGTCCAATAAACAGAGACCAGAATTCGAATTTAGTCTTACCGATTGAATCCCGATCGATCTCAATTAACCAACAATCTACTGGAATGTTTTGTTCAATTATAACTTCAATGTTTTAATTGATGTAAATTAGTAATAATCTTTGATTGTCTTAGAACACTTGAATGGTCAGAACACCATGGTTAATTAAGTGGGCCCCACATTAAAAAGAAATCACACCAAAACTATGTAGAGGACAAAACCAAGATCAATGGTTCAATTCCTATATGAATTTCAAATTTGGGGAAACTAATTGCCAACCATGGGCGGGTTGATTACACAGTCGTACACTAATAGAAATATAATTTGAATTATGATTATTTAAATTATTGCAAACTGATTGAACTTGGGATAACATCTCATAATCTATATCACCAGATCTCTGGTGAGTAATCCCAATATGTTTCATCTCCGTTGTGATTATGGTAGTTATGTGATTGTTATGCTGATTGTGATTTATTTAATTGAATTTTCATGCATCAATGCCATGCATAGTGTACTAGGGCTGAAAGTCGGGCGGGTTGCGTCGGGTTGGTGCTCAACCCTAACCCAACCCAAGCTTCCTATACCTCAACCTGACCCGAATTCTCAACCCAAGCCCAACCCAAGCGGGCTCGGTCTGGTTGGTCGGGTGTATACATGTTAATATTTTTGTTATTACATTAGTTTATTATATTTCAATATAGGACTAATTTTTCGTATCTATTATTTTATTAATTATATATGCGATTATTCATCAAAAGAACTTCATTTTTTTCTTTAAAAAACAAGTTAAACTATAGGACAACTACTCATTTAAAAGTCATGTAGCATAGCACCCAATCTATTTGGGAGAGAGAAATCTGGCATATTTTGTTAGCTTGAGTCCTTAGAAAGATGTGGACAAATGAGACCCGACATCACTAGTGTGCCTTCGACACGAATGATCCACACTCAATTATAATTTATAAGTAACTTATATATTGATCGGGTTCGGGTTGGGTCGTGCAACCCATGACCTCAACCCAAGCCCAACCCAAGTTTTATCAGATTGGTGTTTGTATAGCCCAAGCTTGAGATCGGACTCGATATATCTTGCTCGAGCCCAACCCAATGTCGGGTCGGTCACGGGTCGATCGAGTTGAACCCGCCCAACTATCAGCCCTATAGTGTACATGCGTTGTTTCTATATGAGCTCTCCCTGAAAGACCTGTAGGTACTTACAATATTGGGTGACATAGGGGACTATCCCTGGATGCCCACAACATGTGGCTTAGTATCTCTTCCCCTTGTAAACAGTGCATCAGAAGATGACCCCAAGCCACAGTTCATCTTTCTCATGACCTTCCCTTGAAGGGCTGAGATAATGGTGTCCACACTTAGGGATTTATTTCTGGTACACAATAAGTCCCTTAATGACTCATATGATGGTGGTAGAATATTCAACAATATACATGTCTGATCTTCATCTTTGATCATTTTCTCCATGTCCAGCAATTTGCAAATCAGTTTATTAAATTTACTAATGTGGGCCTCTACATCTCTACCCTCTGCCAATCTGAATGTGAACAACTGTCGCTTCTAAGTGTAGGCAATTCTTAGTGGATTTTTTAGCATAAATATCCTCTAACTTCACCCATAAACCAGCTACAGTTTTCTCCCTCAACACATTATAGAGAACCTCATCCATGAGACACAAACAGATCAAGAATAAGGCCTCTTTATCAAAAGTATTCCAATCATCATCAGTCATAGTAGACTTTCTTTCCTCAAGAGAATCATCCACACCTTACTTGGTTAAGGAACTGATCATCTTAATCTTCCATAACTCAAAGTTATTTTTTCCTGAGTACTTCTTAATATCATACCTAGTGCTTCCTATTGATGCTAATTCTATAGATTTAAATGTGTGTCCCAACGCTTTCTCTGATACCACTTGTTAGGGATTGTTCTGTGGAATCACACAGAGATGAATCTAGGATAACAATCCAAGAGCACTAAGCAAACACAACAGAATACAAAGGTTTAACGTAAAAAACTCTTCTGGGAAAAAACCACAGCATAAAGTGACAGATCTTCACTATGAAATCAAAAATTACAAAGAGAGAAGGCTTACCCAATTCGAAAAACCTCGAATCTCACCCTCGCTACACCCCTTTGAAACCCAAGAACCCCTTCTAGAAACCGTTTGGAATACTTTAAGAAGCCTTAGAATGTTTTAGAATGACCCTAGGAACTCCTATTTATAGATTAGAAAATCCTACTTTCGCACCGACTTGGAATAGTCCAGAAACCGCCTCAAATTTACGCAATCCATGCATAATCTACGTAACCTCCAACTACTCAAACCAGATCTCGGGCTAGTCGAAGCTCCGACTAGTTGAACCAGAGCTTAGGTAGTCGAAGGGAACTTCGACTAGTTGAACTTGTCCTCCGACTGGTTGAATTTTTCAAAAGTTCCAAAGCACATAGTCGAATTTCCTCAAATTTAAAATATTTGTTAACAACAGTTTCCTGCATCATAGTGCAGTTTGTTTGGATCTGCCCATGCCCTAAAATAAGATGGCAAAATGGATGGACTACATGGATAAAACATATACATCGTGGTAGGGCAAATGAGCCCATGCCCTAAAATAAGCTGGCAAAATGGATGGACTTCATGAATAAAACACATATGTATCATGATAAGGCCAACAAGGTTTTGACATCAGCTAGCTAGCTGGTGTTTGGGTCACCAGCTAAACCGACCCCACACTAATTCATCTGTGGGTAGAAGGTGTGCAAGTGCATGGAAACTTGTTCGCATCATCACCTGATCACCACCCAAACCGTATCCTTGTGATACACACCATGTGGGGTCCATGTCTACAATATTTATTCACTCTCACATTGAAGTTATTCACGTGCACGGAAACTTGTTCACATCACCGTGGGGTCACCCAGTCAAACCATGTCCCCCCATGATACACACCGTTTGGGCCCATTTCTGCAACACTTATTCACCCACGAGGAGAAGTTATTCATATCCACGGGGTAATGGAAAACGTTTTCACCTATTGAAAGTTACTCATCTTACTGTATGGGGTGACTGTGTTATTTGTATACCATTCCACAAGCACATTTAGTGAGCCCTGCCATGATTATCAGCTTGGACCAAAAGCCAAGTCAGTTCCAATCGTCAGGTGGACTACAGGTTAAGGTCTTTTGTGGTGTATTATAGTTTTCTAAGGTGGCCCACCTGATGGTTGGACTAGTTAGTTTTATGTGTCATCTGGTCAAGTTGGTCGTCGTACAACTATTGTTGGGGTCGGATCTCATAATTACTATTTGGGCCTAATAGTACCTAACTGTACACCACTTTAAAAAAATGATACAAGATGCATACAATAGATTCTTCTTTGGTGATTTAGGCCCTGTTTGGCTACACTTCTTTAATGAGTCTCGGAAAAAGGGTTCCAAACCTGCTTTTTCGATTGTGTTGATAGCTTGCATAGATGATTTTGGAATGATTTTCTCTCTCTTCCTCGAATTGTTTTTTTTTTTTTTTTTTAATTCCAGTTTGGTGTTTTATTGCATATTTTGTTAAGCAGAAGAAGGGGATCGTGCAAAGTCACACCCCTTGGGAGGGAAGCAGATTGGTTGGTGTACCTCACACCAACTATATAGTTGTTGTATTGATGTCAACAAAGTTCTGTGGGTCTGATCATGAGGCATGTGTTATATCCAAACCGTCCATCCATTTGGCGAGCTCGTCTTTAAGCTTGAGACGAAAAAATAGACAGATCTAACTATCAAGTGGACTACACTGGAAGACTTAGTAGGGGATTGAACGTCTACCATTAAAATCCTTTTTGGGGTCACAGAAGTTTTAGATTAATATGAAATTTATTTTTACTCTTCATTCAGGTCTTTTTTATCTTATGAACAGATTGGATGTAAAATAAACATTATAGTGGGCCCATGTAAGTTTGATCTCCTTTGAACCGTTGGTACAACTCGAGCTTGAAGAGCGTCAGTGCTCGCCGTCGCACGACACTTACCTACAACAACTATATAGCTGGTGTGTGGTACACCAGCCAATCTGCTTACCCTTGGGAGGGTGCATCCAAAGTGGCCCTTGGAATAGGAGCGGATTAGGTGAGACCATAGATCCACCGAGATGGGCAAGACCCCCGACCGTGGGGCCACTGTGCCATCTATGCATCGGTATTGAAAGTTCATTTTAGAGCATGATTCAAAAAATGAAGCAGATCCAAATCTCAGGTGGACCATAATACAAGAAATGGTGATAATCGACCAATAAAAACTTGTCGTAGGCCAGAAAAGTTTTGGATCAAGCTGATATTTGTATAGTCTTTTCATCTAGATCTTTGTGACTTTATCAACAGGTTGGATGGAAAATAAACATTCCTGTGGGACTAATGAAGCTTTTAGTGGTGGGGATTCAATCACTACTGTTTCATGTGGTATGGTCTACATAAGATCTCAATCTACTTCCGTTTTGGGATAACGCCCTAAAATGATCTTTCAAAACGGTTGGATGGTGTGGATTTAAGGCACATACATCATTATGAGCCTGCCAGTTAGGTCCCAGTACCCACATTGGTAGACCCGGGTCTCATCTAATCTGCTCGCCCTTGGAATCTAGTAGCTCCCTAAAAAAGGGGGACGTGACTCAAAAGTCAGGGCAGACTTTACTCTTAAGGTAGAATCTGGGCCCAAACCCATCCAATAATGGGTCGAACTCCTTAAAATTTACTGGCAAAAAAAAAAAAAAATGACTTTCCCTTTAAAAGGTCATGCTAAGTGCATTTATATTAAAGGTCAAATCAAGCAGTACAATCTAATGGTTTTAGAGTAAACCAAGCAGATAAGTGCATATATATTAAAGGTCAAATCATTATCTGTCTATATGCAGATGATATGCTAATATTTGGACCAAATGAGGACTGTGGAAAGAAACAAAAAAGTTTCTAAGTACCAACTTCGACATGAAGGATATGGGTAAAACCGATGTAATATTGGTATTAAGATTTATAATCTTAATGATGGAATAGCCTTAACACAATCTCATTACCTAGAAAAAGTGTTAAAAAAGTTTAATCATTATAATAGTAAATCGGTGTTAAAAATATTGGTAGATGTAAAGCACAACAAGAATATGCGAGTGTTATTAGGATTTTAATGTATGCAATGAATTATACTAGACCCGATATAGCATTTACAGTAGGAATGCTAAGCAGGTATACCAGTAATCCAGGACAAGTATACTGGAATGCGATTTCGAGAGTTTTAAAGTATCTAAGAAGAACCATAGACTATGAACTGCATTATAAATCATATCCCGCTGTACTTGAAGGGTACAACGATGGAAGCTGGAATGCAGATAGCATAGAATCTAAATCTACAGGTGGTTGGATATTCACTCTTGGAGGAGGAGCAATATCATGTGCATATAAGAAATAAACGTGCATATCTCACTCTACAATGGAAAGTGAGTTTATTGTACTTGGAGCTGCTTGTAAAGAAGGTGAATGACTAAGATACCTACTGTTAGAAATCCCGTATTGGCTAAAACCTACTCCTGCCATATCTATCTTTTGTGATAGCCAGGTTACTCTTTGTCGTGCTATGAGTAAGACTTACAATGATAAGTCTAGAAATGTAGGTATAAGGCATAACTTTGTTAAAGGATTGCTCAGAGATGGAGTAATCATAGTGGAATATGTTAAATCCATCCTGAACTTAGCAGATCCCTTGACAAAAGGTTTATCAAGAGATCAAAAAAAGAGAACCATTAAAGGAATGTGACTAAGATCCATAAAGATATAACTTTTACTCTTGATGGCAACCCCACCTATGTTTTGAAATATAAGCTAAGTTCAAAGGGACAAATAAGTCAAGTATGTGACTGAAACATATACTACAAAAAGAAAATTTGAGTCTTATTCCTAAAAGTCTAGTGTTTGGTTTCTGCATATCATAAGAGGCTGAGTATTAACTCTTAATAGATCTATAAGCAGACTTTGCTGAGATGAAGCAGAATCATCTTTGATAGGTCTACTTATATAAGTAGAGAAGTGAGGCCGCTTTTGAAGAGATTGAGATCGTATCTAGAATACTCATGAAATAAGGATACGCACAAGGCCAAAAATGTGTGAAATTTTAGATATCTAGTTATATATGAATAGATATGTGTTATGTGTCCGGTGAGTTATATAAGGTCCTTAGTTCAAGACTAATGGGTCACTAAGTACCTGATATAACTTTGATACGTATACACTAAAGTCAAGGTTCAAATCCAAAAGATACCTTTACTTATGCATGTATTTATATTGAAATGCCATTCGTTCTAGAATCGAATTTTATTTTTGAAATTATGGGGGATTGTTGTGTTTTTTAGAATAAAAAAAATTTTAAAAATAAAAGTTATTTTTAGAAAGTAAATAAATATATTAATTATTTAAACTTTCCATAAATAATGTGTATAGCCAGTCAGTAAGAGAAGGGGTTTTTGCTTATGTAACCAGGGTTCAAATCTCCTCAAGGACGGTTCCCACCGTCCGCGCACGCACGCGCAACGTGGGCTGTAGGGTTGCTTAGGCACTTTATTAGACGCACTTAGCACTTTGCATGTTCGCATCGTCTAGAGAACCTCAGTCTTTTTTGGCACTCGATTCAAACTTTTTGGGCCATGGTAATCTGATGTTTTATTACCTTTTTTTTGTTGATTCAGAGTAATTGTGACATGATTGTACATGTGGCACCTATGCCATGTGTCACTTATGTGGATGCAGTTTTTCCTGTTGGATAACTGCTTCTGTCTGAATGGGTACAGAAATAACTGTCATATGACAAAGAGTCATGTCCTTTCATGAAAGGCAATTATTTGTTATGAATGGGTATGGATTTCTTGAAGAGGCACTTTAGCACCTCTTCAGGAAGAAATCCATAACCTTTTAATTGATATAAATCCTGAATACTATAATCCAGAAGTAGACACTCTTAATCTTTAAGATTATATCATCTTCTGGGCAATTACTCTCGATCTAATCTCTTGCTGAGCTTTTTCTGAACGTCTTAAGGCATATCGGTGTCAAAACTAGAGATCTGCTCAACACTTAAATGTACATACTTTTGTGTTGAAAATCGGATTGAGAGTTCATTGTATCCTGAAGACAATTTGCAGATTTCCTTCGTTTGCACTTGCTGGAACTTCCAGAAAAAATACAACAAATCTGTCTTGAGAAATTGACTATTCAAGTCGAGCCTTAAACCCGATAGATCTGATCGTTTCATTATCATTTTCTTCTATCCTCCGTTGTGTACAAGAAACACTTAAAAATTCTAACATTCAAGATAGATTTATTATCTTTTCACAATGGAGGCAATTCATTCCATTCAAGTTATGAACCAAGACTTTGTACGAATGGATCATTTCGACGGTCAATTCTTCTCAAGATGACAACAAAAGATGCTTTTTTTTCTAAATACTCTCAAATTATCCTACATTCTAGATAATGATCTGTCTTCTCTACCCGATCCAAAAGAAGAGGACTCAAATTAAGTGAAGGAAGAACGGAAGAAAAGGAAGGAGGGTGGTTTTCTATGCAAAGGTCATATCCTAAATGCCCTCTTTAATTCTATCTATAATTCATACCATAAAATATCATCTGCTAAAGATTTGTGGACAAAATTGGATAAAAAATATAAAACTGAAGAGGTCAGTACTCAGAAATTTCTGATCGACAATTATGTCCACTTTAAGTTTAAAAATGATCAGCCAATTCTCTCCCAAGTAACCGAACTACAGAACTTTGTTGATGAATTGAAGATTGGTGGTATAGATCTTCCTGAAGAATTCCTGGTCGGTGTGGTAATTGTAAAATTACTCATCATGGTTTGATTATAAAAAGAAACTGAAACATGATGAGAGGAAATACAATCTTGAAGGGCTTCAACGACATCTTCGTATAGAAGAAGAGTCTAGAAACCGAGACAAGAAAGAAAGTGCTTCGAAAAATCATTCTAAAGCAAATATAGTAAAAGATGGTGAGCCAAAAATTCAGAACTCTAAATCTTTTCCCCCAAAAAAAGATACAGAGTTTAAGAAAAAGGGCAAGTGTCACTTCTGCAATAAGCCTGAACACTACATAAAGGAATGTCGACAAAGGAAGAAACAATTGAAAGCTCAGGCTAACATGGTAGAAGACTAACTTGTAACAATGCTTACAGAAGACCAACTTGTAATATCCGATGGTAAATGGTGGCTAGATACTGGTGCAACCATTCACATATCGAAGGACGGAAACATCTTCAAGACCTATTAAGGTATTACAACTGGACAAGAAGTGAAGATGGTTAATAACGTCCGTGTGAACATTGTTGGAAAAGGAACAGTCGAGCTTCATTTTACATCAAGCAAAAGACTGACATTAACAAATGTATTGCATGTACCTGACATGTCTAAAAATCTAGTGTCAAGCAATCTTCTCAATAAGAGAGGATTCAAAATAGTGATTGAGTCTAATAAGTTGGTTATCACCAAGAATGGTATGTTTGTAGGCAAATGATATTCTTGTAATAGTATGATTAAATTGAATATTAATAATAATAATGATGTTTCCGTTTATATAGTGAATTTTATATCTTTATAGCATGCTAGACTAAGTCATTTTAACTATCATTCAATGAAAAGAAGGATGATCCTAGGACTTATACCAAAATATGAAATTCAATAATAAGAGAAATGTGATTTGTGTGCCCATTCTAAAATAACCAGAAAATCATTTGGGACTGGCATGAGAAAATCACAATCCTTGGAGTTAATTCATTCCGATACTGTAATTTAAATAATACCTTAATTCGTGGAGTAAAAATGTATTTTATTACATTTATTGATGATTTCACTAGATTTTTCTATGTATACTTAATGAAATTTAAAGATGAAGCCTTTGAAAAATTTAAGCTTTATAAGGCCGAAGTGGAAAATCAGTTGAATGTAAAGATTAAAGTGAAAAGGCTGAGCTTAGAGTCCCGGGGGGGGGGGTTGAATAGGAATATGCCAAATTAAAAAATGAAAGTAAAATTTAAACAAATATAAATAAAGATATCACTAAACAATCCCACAATGCAGAAATGCAAAACAACCTCAAGTGTACAAGTATTGAGAGGTTGATACAGATGTTGTTCTAAGGACAACCTTACACCAAAAACCAATGGTTTATGGTAGGACAACCTAATTCCTAAAACGGTCTGTGTATTAAAAACTCAAACTAATACAGATGAATAAAGAAATAAATAGCAAAGGAAATAACTAAGCTATTACGACATTCCCATACTTGTATAAAAGAAATTACAACATTCTCCACAAATGCATAAAAGAAAATTTCAACATCCACAAAATGAAATAATCAATCAATCAATCACCACAAGACCAGAAATTATAGCGGTTCGCTTGTGTGTACACCAACTGTTTAGCAAAACAGCCACACAACTACTTCACTCCTAATATCCTCACACAGTAGATATTAGCGTTCACTATGAAATAGGCTTTTCAAGGTTCACCTAAAACCCTCACAATTGTGTCTTTCAAGTGGGCTTACACAATTCAAAAACCCCACACTCTGAATTTTCTGGATCACCTCAGACAAACAAAAATAAAAAAAATTTTCTGGCACAATCTCAATGAAACCAAAAGAATGAATTTACAAAACTGTAAAATACTTATCTGGATATTCTCCTTTGATATAGCCCGGTAGAACCAATTCGGAGTACAAGTTCTACGTAGAAGTTCAATGTCCACACTCACTTATAAAATGGTTCTAAGTTCTAAATAGATTTTAATTTAAATCACCTTAGGTTAGCTTGATTTGATTTTGATTCCAAGAAATGAGAATACTTTAATCCCTCTTTCAAATAAAATTGGAATGCAGAATACAAAATCAAATGCAAAAAGCTAATTAAAGAGAATATTAAATGAGCACTAAATAACTTAAGAATATCACTAACTTATCTCTTAGAGCGGTGTCTTGATTTTGTTTGAATTAGATATCAAACTCTGAAAATCATGATCTATTTATAAGTGCAGAAATCGCTCCTTTGACTAGCCCAGAGGTTGGCTCGACTGGTCGAAGGACCAACAAACTTTTAAAAATTTGGGTACGATAAGATCAGACTATTCCACGACTGGTAGAAGGGCCTGCTCAACCAGTCGAGTGGCCTCCATGACTGGGCGAGTCCTATCCACGACTGGTCATGTGGGACTCTTTTTTAGTTGCTGGACTTTGAGTCGAGCCTACAGGACTGGTCGAGCACTGTTCACTCGACTAGTCGAGCAGTCTCCAGGACTGGTCGAGGCAATAACAAAAAATTTTAAAAATTAGTAACAAATTCAGGACTGGTCGATGATTTCTTTGACTGGTCGAGCCAGTGCTAGGACTAGTCGAACATAGTCTAAGACTAGTCGAAAAATAGACTATGCACTTATAAAATGACTCAATCAAATTATGTATTCAAAATGACCTATCTTATGGTCAATCTAGGGTCATTCATACCTTATAAATGATGTATGAATATTGAATCTTCTTTTGCTTCAGTTGATATTTGTTCTTTGAAGATCACGAAGCTTGAGATCTTGACATATGATGAAGCTTGATCTTGAGACTTTTTGAAGCTTGAATTTGAAACACATTGAAGCTTGAGCTTGAGGTTCAAAGTAAAGAAATTTGTCCTGACTTGGACGAAGCTTTGAAAACTTAAACTATTGAAGCTTGAAAGATTGAATTAACACTTGATGTTGTACTTGAACATGTAATCTTGCATTTGAAGTTCTTGAGGTAAAGACCTTTGTTCTTGTACATGAGATGCACAGTCTTGAATATGTAGATGCGCTACACAAGATACAGATTCCAAGAGGTTTTGGCACTACAAAATTTGACAATTATAGGAGCTAGAAAATATAATACTTACATAAAGCCCTCAGAAATGATAGAGGGGGTGAGTACTCTTCTAATGAATTCAATGAATTTTGTGAATCAAATGGTATATGCCATGAATTTATGGTACCTTACACACCCCAACAAAATGGCCTGACAGAACGCAAAAATAGGACATTAATTGAGATGATCAATTGTATGATATTAAATTTTGGATTACCACTGAATTTGTTGAGGGGGAGGGGGGAGGGGAACATTATTAACAGCAAGCCGTATTTTAAATGCTATCGCACATAAAAAATTGGATATCTCCCCATATGAATTGTGGAAAAAAAAAAAACCATATCTTCATTACTACAATGTATGGGGAAGTATAATAGAAGTCAGGAACATTATTAACAGCAAACCGTATTTTAAATGTTATCCCACATAAAAAATTAGATATCTCCCCATATGAATTGTGGAAAAAAAAAAAAGAAACCATATCTTCATTACTACAAAGTATGGGGAAGTATAACAGAAGTCAGGATTATTGATCTTAAGAGAGTAAAATTAGGTCCTAAAGGAATCAGGTGTGCCTTTGTGAGTTATGGGATTAATAGTTCCGTATATAGATTTTTGATTTTGGAACAATCTACTTTTACTGATAAAAATATTATTATAGAGTCTAGGGATGTTATATTTTTTTAAAATACAGTATACAAAGACTATATGAATAATCATATAAAAAGGCAAGTAGATGAAAATATAATAGAACCAATGAACGAAGAAACTAATAGCTTTCATGATAAATCTAACACTCATCCAGAAGGAAATGAACCAAGGAGATCAAAAAAGGCAAGAAAAGAAATATCTTTTGACCCAGATTTCTATATGTTCCTTATAAAAGGGAATATAAATGAAACATGAAAGGAGATTACTCTATCACTAAGTATTAAAAGTGATCCATCAACACTTAGTGAAGCTCTCTCATCTCCTGATGCACAGTTTTGGAGGGAAGCCATAGACGATAAAATGGATTCCATAGTCTCAAATAACACTTGGTTTTTGGTCGATCTTCCACTAGGTTCAAAGCCTATAGGATGTAAGTGGATTTTTAAAAGAAAGTTCAATCCTGATGAAACCATAAATAAGTTTAAAGCTCGCTTAGTAACCAAAAAATTTAAACAAAAGGAATGTATCGATTTTTTCGTTACATATGCTCCTGTTGCTTGTGTATCTACCATTAGGACTTTGATTGCTCTTGCAGCAATTCACCACCTAGTAATTCATCAAATGGATGTCAAAACAACATTCTTAAATAATGATCTAGATAAGGAAGTCTATATGGAATAACTTGAAGGTTTTGTTCAACCTAGGCAAGAGAAGAAAGTGTGTAAACTGGTCAAATCCCTTTACGGGCTCAAGCAAGCTCCTAAGCAATGGCATGAGAAGTTTGATCAAGTAGTACAATCTAATAGTTTTAGAGTAAACCAAGCAGATAAGTGCATATATATTAAATGTCAAATCATTATCTGTCTATATGTAGATGATATACTAATATTTATACCAAATGAGAACTTTGTGAAAAAAACAAAAAAGTTTCTAAGTACCAACTTTAACATGAAGGATATGGGTAAAGCCGATGTAATATTAGGTATTAAGATTTATAATCTTAATGATGGAATAGCCTTAACACAATCTCGTTACCTAGAGAAAGTGTTAAAGAAGTTTAATCATTATGATGATAAACCGGTGTCAACCCCATTTGATCCAAGTATTAAATTGGTTAAAAATACTGGCAGATGTAAAGCACAACAAGAATATGCGAGTGTTATAGGGAGTTTAATGTATGCAATGAATTGCACTAGACCTGATATAACATTCACGATACGAATGCTAAGCAGGTATACCAGTAATCCAGGACAAATACACTGGAATGCTATTTCGAGAGTTTTAAAGTATCTAAGAGGAACCATAGATTATAGACTGCGTTATAAATCATATCCCGCTATACTTGAAGGGTACAGCGATGCAAGCTAGTATGCAGATAGCATAGAATCTAAATCTACAAGTGGCTGGATATTCACTCTTGAAGGAGGAGCAATATCATGGGCATCTAAGAAACAAACGTACATATCTCACTCTATAATGGAAAGTGAGTTTATTGTACTTGGCGCTACTTGTAAAGAATGTGAATGGCTAAGATACCTACTGTTGAAAATCCCGTATTGGCCAAAACATACTCCTGCCATATCTATCTTTTGTGATAATCAGACTACTCTTTGTCGTGCTATGAGTAAGACTTATAATGGTAAGTCTAGAAATGTAGGTCTAAGGCATAACTTTGTTAAAAGATTGCTCAGAGATGCAGTAATCATAGTAGAATATGTTAAATCTATCATAAACTTAGCAGATCCCTTGACAAAAAGGTTTATCAAGAGATCAAATAAAGAGAACTACTAAAGGAATGGGACTAAGATCCATAAAGATATAACTTTCACTCTTGATGGCAACCCCACCTATGTTTTGAAATATAAGTTAGGTTCAAAGAGACAAACAAGTCAAGTAAGTGACTGAAACATACACTAGAAAAAGAAAATTTGAGTCTCATTCCTAAAAGTCTAGTGTTTGGTTTCTGCATATCATAAGAGGCTAAGTATTAACTCTTAGTAGATCTATAAGCAGACTTTGATGAGATGAAGAAGAATCATCTTTGTAGATCTAACTATATGAGTAAAGAATTGAGGCCGCTTTTGAAGAGATTGGGATTATCTCTAGAAAACTCATGAAATAAGGATACGCACAAGTTCAGAAATGTGTGAACTTTTAGATCTCCAGTTATATATGAATAGATGTGTGTTATGTGTCCAGTGAGTTATATAAGGTCCTTAGTTTAAGACTAATGGGTCACTAAGTACCTGGCATAACTTTAATACGTATGCACTAAAGTAAAGGTTCAAATCCAAAAGATACCTTTACTTATGCACCTATTTATACTGATATGTCATTCGTTCCAGAATCTGATTTTATTTTTGAAATTATGGGTGATTGTTGTGTTTTTCAGAATAAAAATAAAATTTTAAAATAAAAGTTATTTTTAGAAAGTAAATAAATATATTAATTATTTAAACTTTCCATAAATAGTGAATATAGCTAGTCAGTAAGAGAAAGGGTTTTTGCTTATGCAACCAGGGTTCAAATCTGCTCAAGGACGGTGCGAAGCACCATTCGTGCACACGCGCGCGGCGTGAGCTGTAGGGCTGCTTGGGTGCTTTATTAGGCGCACTTAGCACTTCGCACGTTCGCATTGTCTAAAGAGCCTTAGTCTTTTTTTGCACTCGATTCAAACTTTTTGGGCCATGGTACCCTGATGTTTTATTATCTTCTTTTTTTTGTCGATTGAGAGTAATTGTGACATGATTGTATATGTAGTACCTATGCCATGTGTCGCTTATGTGGATACAGTTTTTCCTGTTGGATAACTGCTTCTGTTTGAATGGGTAAAGAAATAACTGTCATATGACAAAGAGTCATGTCCTTTCATGAAAGACAATTATTTGCTGTGAATGGGTATAAATTTCTTAAAGAGGCAATTTAGCACATCTTTAGGAAGAAATCTATAACCGTTCAATTGATATAAATCCTGGATACTATAATCGAGAAGTAGATACTCTTAATCCTTAAGAGTATATCATCTTCTGTGCAATTACTCTCAATCTGATTTCTTGTTGAGTTTTTTCTTAACGTCTTAAGGCATATTGATGTTAAAAATAGAGATATGTTCAACACTTAAACGTGCAAATTTTCGTGTTGAAAATCGGATTGAGAGTTCATTGTATCTCGAAGACAATTTGCAGATTTCCTTCGTTTGCACTTGCTGGAACTTCCAGAAAAAAGACAGCAAATCTGTCTTGAGAAATTGACTATTCAAGTTGAGTCTTGAACCCGATAGATCTGATCGTTTCGTTATCATTTTCTTCTATCCCTCGTTGTATACAAGAAACACTTAAAAATTCTAACAACAATATCATCTACAACAGCAGGACTGCCAAAAGAGGCTCTCCTAAAATGAATAGCCAGCCTCTCACCAGCACAAGCTCTCCACTCATGGTCACTTCCTGCTACTAATGCCAGCACCAACACTGTATCTCCATGCAAATGGATTGGGATCTCATGCAACAGCCTTGGAAGTGTATAACAGAGATAAGCTTACCAGGTGCGGGCTTCCAAGGTAAGCTCGATAACTTGAGCTTCCCCTCATTTCCAAACCTCATTCATCTCAATCTCAGTGGCAACACTCTCACTGGAACCATCCCAGCTCATATCGGCACTCTTTACAAACTCACATCCCTCGATCTGTCTGCAAATAATCTTTACGGTCTATACTGAACTCGGGCCATTTGCATTAGCTGTATTTGTTTTAGTCATACATTGATCGCATTAGCCATTCATTTATTTTATACACCGAACCACTTGATCGAAGGGACGGGAATGCCCTTTGGGCCAGAGCATCTAACAGGAGGTGGTCACCTAAGGAAATCATGCAAAAATCGCATGAATGGGATTGATTCCATCCATCTTAGCCTTATTTCTCTATAGCCTTATGTTTTATATAAAAGCCACGGTGGGATTGTTACAGTTACCTAACAAAAGTAATTCTTCATAAATACATGCAATCAAGGGCCCTAAGACTTTTTTTCTCTGTAAACAATATTGACCGTCCGTATTAAAGGCCATGGATCAAATGGTTAATATTTGTCAATTTGCGTGATGTTCACATGCTAGCCGATGAAATGTGCGTTCGCGAGGCATCCAAAGAAGGGCCCACAAGAGTCGTGGTGTTGATTCGCCAACTGTACAACCATGTGCATAGAGAGTGGCACATGCTACCACATGTCAACATGTGGAAGGTGTTGATCGTGCCACGTCACCCTCATACCGAGTCCTACGTTGCAACGTCCACGTATAAAAGTACACAGACAAGAAGCCAACGGGAAGGTGGAAAAATCAAAAGAAATTTACAACTGTACGACCCATTTATGGCCCATTTACATTTGTGAGTCCACTTCTTTTTACCTCTCAAGAATAAGCCCGTACGGGTGAATTTTCACCGGACCAAAATACCCCTACCTTCCTTTCGGAAGTAGATTGGCTAGTGTGCAAAGACGAGCGCTGACGCTCCCCGAACTCCGAGTTGTGCGAACGGTTCAAAAGAGATCAAAGTTACATGGGCCCCACAGTTATGTATTTATTATATCCACAACGTTTATCCATATTTCGAGATCATTTCGGAGTATTATCAAAAAAAAAAAATCATATCCAAAGATCAATTAGACCACACCACAAAGAGCAGCGGGAAAATTGATTTTCACTGTTAAAAATTTTGTAGGGCCCACCATAACATTTATTTTCCATCTTATGACCTGGATGAAGAGGAAAAACAAATTTCATAATGATCCAAAACTTATGTGACCCCTAAAAGGGTTTCAATGGTAGACGTTCAATCCTCCACTGCCTTTTACAGTGTGGTCCACTTGATAGCTAGATCTGTCTTATATTTCATCTCAAGCCTTAATATGAGTTCGCCAAATAGATGGACAGTTTGGATATAACACATACCTCATAATACGACCCACAAAAAGCGATGGGGATTACAACAAGGTAAAAAAACAAAAAGCCAGGAACCTATGGCTACAGATTATAACCGTAGCCATTACCATAGCCCATGCATTTTCGATATGTCCTTTGCTATGTATCAAAGTTCTTTTGATACGATCGAAAAAGGTCCAGAACTGTCCAGCAAGTTTGCGTAAAAAATCCTGCAATTTTCGATATACATCGAAGCGTATTCGATATGTATCGAAGGTATTTTCCCTATGGCTACGGATTATAACCGTAGCTAAGACTGTAGTCCGTAAAAATCTATGCATTTTTTTTTATTTTTTTATTTTTACATGGAGAACTTTATTCTACCTACAATTTTCTCTAATACATATTTATATAAATATGTATATACAAGCATATAAAAAAATTTTCTCTCTTTTTTGCATTTCTTTCTTTATTTATTTAACAAGAATATCTTCTAAACCAAAATTAGTTACTTGATGTACCCTATATGATTTTGTGGTAGGAGAAGCTACTTTATCCAACCAACTTGGTTATTTTCCAAGATTCCATTAGGTCAATGGTCGAAAATCCATTTCATTCACTTCGCGGTCAATTTCAATCAGTTTGCGGTCAATTTCATTCATTTCATTTACTTCGCGATCAATTCCATGCATTTCACGGTCAATCCCGACGATTCCCCTTCACTTCATGGTCAATTCCATGCATTTCACGGTTAATTCCCTTCACTTCACGGTCAATTTCGTGCATTTCACGGTCAATTCCATGCATTTCACTATCAATTCTGGCGATTCTCCTTCACTTCACAGTCAATTCCATGCATTTCACGATCAATTCCCTTTACTTCACGGTCAATTCAATGCATTTCACGGTCAATTCCCTTCATTTCACGGTCAATTCCATGCATTTTATAGTCAATTTCAACGATTCCCCTTCAGTTCACGGTCAATTCCATGCATTTGACCGTGAAGTGAAGGGGAATCGCTGGAATTGACTGTGGAATGCATGGAATTGACCGTGAAATGAAGGGAATTGACCACGAAATGCATTGAATTGACCGTGAAGTAAACGGAATTGATCGTGAAATGCATGGAATTGACCGTGAGGTGAAGGGGAATCACCTGAATTGACCGTGAAATGAAGGGAATTGACCGTGAAACGCATTGAATTGATCGTGAAGTAAAGGGAATTGACTATGAAATGTATGGAATTGACCGTGAAGTGAAGGGGAATCGCCGGAATTGACCGTGAAATGCATGGATTTGATTGCGAAGTAAATGAAATGAATGAAATTGACCGCAAACTAATTGAAATTGATCGTGAAGTGAATGAAATGGATTTTCGACTATTGACCCTATGAAATCTTGGAAAATAACCAAGTTGGTTGGATAAAATAGCTTCTCCTACACCAAAATCATATAGCTAAGCTACGTCAAGTAACTAATTTGGTTTAGAAAATATTCTTGTTAAATAAAGAAAGAAATGAAATGAAAAAAAGTGAGAAAAAAATTTATACGCTTATATATACATATTTATATAAATATGTATTAGAGAAAATTATAGGTAAAATAAAGTTCTCTATGTAAAAAAAGAAATTGAATAAATAAAATAAATTACATAGACTCTTATGGACTACAGTTATTGCTACGGCTATAATCCATGGCCATGGGGCAAACCAGCTTCAATGCATATTAAATGCTCTTCGATGTGCATCGAAAATTGTAGGATTTTTGAGGCAAACTTGCTGGACAGTTCTGGATCTTTTTTGATCATATGGAAATACCATCGATACATATTGAAATATCTTCAATGCATATTGAAGGACATATCGAAAAAGTAAGGGTAGCGGTTCTAGCTATGGTTATAATCCGTAGCCATGGGAAAACCATCACATTTCCAAAAAAGCAAGGACATTTTCGAACTTTGGCCAATCGTCCGTACACATGAGGATTATTCTCCCGAGATAAAAAGAAGTGGGCTTAAAAATGTAAATGGGCCATAAATGGGTCGTACAGTTATAAATTTAGCAAAAATCAAAATAACACGAATTGAATTGGGAATGCAGGAACGTGAGTATATTTTATTATGGGAACCATTCATGCTGCCACGGGGCACCAGATCGTGCTATGTTGACTTGTCCATACTGGCTTTAACGGTACGGCTGGTTGCCGCCCGTCGCCAATTTCTTATAGAGACGCTTGCGTACCTGGCGTTGGTACTTACCAGGGTAGTTTTTTTTTTTAACGTGGGTAAGACGACCTAGTCGTGGATGAAATCCACGCCGTCCATCGGGTGTATCAACCGCTCTTTTACTTGGTATGGCCCACCTTAGTTTTGGAGTACTGCCAATTTTGGGTAATTTTTTCATTCAGACAGGAACATCAGATGAATGGATTAGATGGCATATAAACCATATATCAGCGTTAGGAACATATGTGACATCAGCACTGATGTGAAAATAGAAAATCAGAAAACCAGAATGCTCTGTTAGACATTAATTCTCTGTGCAACTGCACGGTCGTCATCCAAACCGTTAAAATAATGTATACAATAAGTTAATACTTTTTTTTTTTTTTTTCAGTCGTAAAAATAAGATGGGCAGCGCAATTGAAGCTATCTGTATCAACCTTTTCCTATAAATACATATCCATGGTAAGTTTGTAACAGACCATAAGCAACAACAGCCATGGCCATACATAAATCTCTCTTCCTCGCTTTTCTCCTCTTTTTCCTACCCTTTCTTTCTTCTTCCCATGCAACAATATCATCTGCAACAGCAGGACTGCCAGAAGCAGAGGCTCTCCTGAAATGGAAAGCCAGCCTCTCACCAGCACAAGCTCTCCACTCATGGTCACTTCCTGCTACTAATGCCAGCACCAACACCCTATCTCCATGCAAATGGACTGGGATCTCATGCAACAGCCTTGGAAGTGTAACCGAGATAAGCCTACCGAGTGCAGGCTTGCAAGGTAAGCTCGAAAACTTGAGCTTCCCCTCATTTCCAAACCTCCTTCATCTCAATCTCAGTGGCAACACTCTCACTGGTACCATCCCAGCTCATATTGGCGCTCTTTATAAACTCATGTCCCTCGACCTGTCTGCAAATAGTATAAGTGGATCAATACCCCTAGATATAGGGAATCTTGGGAATTTGAATGAGCTAGATTTGTCCATTAACCATCTAGATGGTTCCATCCCTTCCACTTTAGGGAACTTGTCAAAGCTTTCCATCTTGAACCTGTACCAAAATCGATTCTCTGGCTCCATTCCTCCACAAATTGGGAATCTAAAAGAGCTGGTTCAGTTGTCATTGTTCCAGAACAATCTGACCGGTCCAATTCCTCCTGCTTTGGGTAATTTGAGAAACCTTACACTGTTGTTCCTCTACAGCAATCAAATTTCTGGTTCAATTCCTCCACAATTTGGGAATTTAATGAATCTCAACATTCTTGAACTGTCCGGTAACATTCTAACAGGTTCTATCCCTTCCACTTTAGGGAACTTGACAAAGCTGACAGTCCTCGGCCTCATTCAAAATCAAATTTCTGGTTCTATTCCTCCGGAACTCGGGAATTTAATGAGTCTCAATATTTTAGCATTGTACCGTAACAATCTGACTGGTTCAATTCCTCCTGCTTTGGGTAATTTGAGAAACCTTACACGGTTGTTCCTCTACAGGAATCAAATTTCTGGTTCAATTCATCCAAAATTTGGGAATTTAATGAATCTCGATAATCTTGATCTGTCTGATAACATTCTAACAGGTTCTATCCCTTCCACTTCAGGGAACTTGACAAAGCTGACAGCCCTCTTCCTCTTTCGAAATCAAATTTCTAGTTCTATTCCTCTGGAACTCGGGAATTTAATGAGTCTCAATATGCTAGCATTGAGTCTAAACAGTCTGACTGGTCCGATCCCTCCTGTTTTAGGTAATTTGAGAAACCTTACAATTTTGAATCTCCACGGCAATCAAATTTCTGGTTCAATTCCTCCACAATTTGGGAATTTAATGAATCTCAACAATCTTGATCTGTCCTATAACATTCTTACAGGTTCTATCCCTCCTACTTTAGGAAAGTTAACCAAGCTTACCGTATTGTCCGCTATTTACTGTCAATTATCTGGTTCGTTGCCTCAAGAAATGAGGAACATGACAAATCTTTCTAAACTCTACTTGGGTGGCAACAGCCTCTCTGGCTATTTTCCTCAGTTATGCCAGGGCGGATCTCTTCAAGTCTTCAGTGCTTATGGCAACCATTTCACTGGTGAGATCCCAAAAAGCATCAGAAATTGCACTAGCTTAATAAGAGTGCGACTTAATGGAAATCGACTTGCTGCAAATGTATCAGAAGTCTTTGGTGTATACCCGCATCTCATATTCATGGACATCAGTGACAACATGTTGTTTGGTGAACTCTCACCAAATTGGGGAGAATGCCAAAATTTGACAAAGCTACAATTATCCGGGAACATGATTACCGGTAGAATTCCTCCTGAGATAGGGCAGTTGACTCAGCTAAGTGTGCTTGGTCTTTCTTCAAACCATCTGGTGGGCGAGATTCCAAAGGAATTTGGGAGGCTGACTTCTTTGTTCAACTTAACTTTAAATGAAAACCAGCTTTCTGGTCAGATACCCCAAGAGATTGGAAAACTATCCAATTTGGAGGTTCTTGACTTGTCAATGAATCACCTAAGTGGTCCAATACCACCTCAATTAGGTGATTGCTTCAAACTCCAATATCTGAAATTGAGCAAAAATGTTTTTAATGGAAGCATTCCTTTTCAGATCGGTAACCTAGTATACCTACAGGATTTACTAGATCTAAGTCATAACTCCCTCAATGGACAGATATCACCACAATTCACGAAATTGATTCGGCTGGAAAAGTTAAACCTCTCCCACAACATGCTGTCAGGCTCCATTCCACCTTCTTTTGAAGGGATGTTCAGTTTGCAATCCATTGATTTTTCATTCAATGCTTTGGAAGGTCCTCTTCCCAACAGCAAAAGCTTTCAGAAGGCTCCTGCAAAGGCATTCATAAATAATAAAGGCTTATGTGGTGAAGTGCAAGGTTTGCGACTTTGCAATGCCTCTTCAATCAATCGTAGTGATGTGATGAAAGGTCACAGAGTTGTGATCCTCATTATTCTTCCTGTCTCAGTGGCCTTCTTTCTTTTATTTGTAATCATTGGCATTTCTTACATTTATTATCAAAGAAGAAGAAATATAAAGAAAGGGGTTCTTGAGAGAAGCAGCGGAAATCCATTTTCAATATGGAATTATGATGGGATTGCTGTGTTTGAAGACATCGTGGAGGCAACAGAGGGTTTTGACGACAAATACTGCATTGGAATTGGAGGGTATGGAAAAGTTTACAAAGCAAATCTACCAATGGGTCAGGTAGTAGCTGTGAAGAAACTTCACCCACTCGAAGGAGGGGATCAATCTGATCAAAGAAGCTTTAGAAATGAGATACAAGCATTAACCGAAATCCGCCATCGCAACATAGTGAAGCTTTATGGCTTTTGTTGCCATTTCCGATGCTCATTTCTCGTTTACGAGTACATGGAAAGGGGAAGCTTGGCAAGTATCCTAAGCAATGATGAAGGAGCTGCACAATTGGACTGGACTCTAAGGGTGAAGATTATTAAAGGTGTGGCCTATGCTTTATCTTACATGCACCATGATTGCACCCTACCAATTGTCCATCGAGACCTATCAAGCAACAATGTTCTGCTGAATTCAGAACTTGAGGCTAGTGTTTCTGATTTTGGCACTGCACGATTGCTGATCCCTGATTCGTCCAATTGGACTACGCTTGCAGGCACTTGTGGATACATCGCTCCAGGTTAGTCACTAATATATTCTCAACACTGAATAGTTTTATAATAAATTAGCCTGTAATTTTCTTAATATTTTCTATTTTTTGTTTAAATTATTTACTATAAAATTTGTGCATTAGTTACCCCACTATTGTCAAATGGGGCAATATTCTAAGGCAACTAGAATATGAGAAAATTCATATTTGAAAATCTTAAGAAACTTTCACCACATCTTATTAGCTATTAAATTTCTGGCATTGACCATTTTTAACTGTACATTTGTTCGCCACCAATCGGTTGGATAGAATCCCTCCATAAGTGTTATTTCTGGGATCTTCTCTATCTACAACATGGGTTATGTTTCCAGATGGTCTGGATTGATTTACATGCATACCAAGTTTAGATGGATGAACAACGGGTGGTTAATAAATGATTGAAAAAGCTCATGTCTTCTAGCCCATGCTAGTAAATCTGAGTTACCCAGTATGCTTTTATCATATTGAGTAAACTTAGTTGAGCCCACTGTGAATGTATGTCGTTTATCCACACTGTCCATCCATTTTTCCGACTAAATTTAGGGGTTAAGCCCGAAATTGAAGTATATCCAAAGCTCAAGTGACCATACCACGGGAAACAATGTGGAATAATGATTTCCACGGTTGAAACCTTCCTAGGGTCCACATGATTTTTATTTGTCATCCAACCTGTTCATAATATGACAGAGACATGGATGAAGAGAAAACACAAACATCAGTTTGATAATAAAAAAAACTTCTGTGGCCTCTAAGAAATTTTCAATGGTAGAGGTTCAATCACACTGTTTACTGTGGTGTAGGCCACTTGAGATTTTGATATGCTTCTGTTTTGGGCTCAAGCCCTAAGATTATCTTTTAAAATGGATGAATCGGAATGGATAGATTAAATAAATAACAGTGGACCCCACAGAGTTTACTCAGTACGCTACCGTTACTGAGTTACTCGGTACACAATCCGCTTCCCAGGAAATGTGGCATCGTGAAATGCTCCATACCAAGAGATCCTATAGCATGAGCTTGGGCTTTCCCTGTTGTGTAAGGGTTCCACGGCTCTAAGATCCAGACTGTCCATGTGATGTCTCACACAATGAATGCCCCACACAACAAAAGAAGTTTCTAGATTGGAAAATCCTAACCATTGAATCTATAGTCTTTTTTGTTGAATGTTCGCAATTGCCTTTTTTTTCTTGATCATCTATCCGTTGGCCACTAAAATGGTTAGGATTTCCAATTAGAGAATTGCCAATGCGTGAGCCATCCAAATTGGGGCCCACCATGTCAATGGTTTGGATCCTGGAACTATGGGCCTCACTAGTACAGACTCAAAACCTTAGATACTCTTGAGTGCGTTTGTTGGTTGTTTCCTTTACTTCTTAGGTAGAGAAAGAGTTTATCTACTGATGATTAGCAAAGAATAAAGAATATGATTGAACAATCTTCTATCATGTAGAGCTTGCCTATACAATGAGGGTGACTGAGAAATGCGACGTCTATAGCTTTGGTGTTGTGGCACTTGAAGTGATGATTGGAAGGCATCCTGGGCAACTCATCTCCTCCTTGTCATCACCAAATAGAGATGATCCACTGGTAAAGGATATGTTGGACCAACGTCTCTCCAATCCGACGGCGGAGGTTGCACACGAAGTCATATTTGCAGTGTCCATGGCGCTCGCATGCATTCGGCCGGATCCTAACTCTCGGCCAACCATGCACCATGTGGCCCAGGAGCTATCTGTTGGTGGGCCTTCTTTCTCTCTAGAGCCATTTCATGCACTTTCATTTCGTCAACTGATGGATCTAAAGGTATAATTGGGTGTATGAAAATCAATGAGGTTGTGGGCATGTAGTGGCAAGAACATTGCTGTGTGTGTCTATTGTATGAAAATAATCAAACGGAGGTGTTTTTCTTGTTATGATGTGTACACAGTTCAGTGTGTGGATTCCATGTTTATATAGAATACATATTTCTGGAATTGGTGATAAAAACCAAAATGTAATAAAAGTAGGATGAAAGAATAAAGATGTTTTCTTGTTTGATGGTTATCTTCTAACCCAAGGTTTTTATGCCCAAGAAGTTAACTTCTAGGGATTGTAATCCTTTTCTGTGAGACCTTTAATATGGATGGTTGAGATTGTTTTCAAAAAATAGGTCCAATCAAGCATTTGATACGTCGTGGATTGCTTTATATATATATATATATATATATATATATATATATATATATAGAGAGAGAGAGAGAGAGAGAGAGAGAGAGAGAGAGAGAGATGGCCTCGTAGGAACTATCCCGCACGCTACCTTGGTGCAGTCCAATTCCCACCACAGAGAGGAAATAGAATTGCGTACTAAGTAAACTCTGTTGGGTTGGATGTAGTCTATCCATGCCATCCATCTGTTTTTCAAGCGCATTTTAATGGTTGAGACCAAAATTGAATCATTTCCAATCCTCAAGTAGACCATAGGACAGGAGCTTTGGATGTGACTCATTCTTTGTATATTACCCTAAAATGATCTCTCAAGATGGATGGATGGCGTGGATACAAAACATATATCATGGTGGGGGCACAAAAATTGGTGACGTCACTTCTCAACCAGTCAATAGCCAATCCGCGCCCAGGTCTCTTGGGGGAAGCAGATTGTGTACTGAGTAAACTCTGTGGGGCCTGCCGTGATTTATGTATTCCATCCACTCCTTACATCCATTATTTTAACAGATAATTTTAAGGCTTAAGCCTAAAAATAAAGTATATCCAAAGCTCAAGTGGGCCACACCACAGGAAATAGTGTGAATTGAATGTCAACCGTTGAAAATTTTCTATCTTAAAAATATAGGACTTCTAGCGATGAAAATTTTCGTCTGTAAAAGCATTATTCCTCACGAAAAAAAAATTCGTCGGTAAAAGTACTGTTTCACCGATGAAACTTTTTTTCGTCGGTAAAAAAACACTTTTACCAACGAAATTTTTTTTCGTCGGTAAAAACGTTGTTTCTTGTAGTGACCGTTGAAAATTTTCTTGGGGTCCACAAGTTTTGGATCAATCTAATATTTGTGTTTTCCTTTCATCCATATCTGCGTAATCTTATGAATAGGTCGGATGACAAATAAACATTACTATAGACCCTAGAAAGGTTTCAACGGTGGAAATTATTGTTCCCAATGTTTCTTGTTCTATGGTCCACTTGACCATGGGAAATGATTCAATTTTGGTCTCAACCATTAAAATGTGATTGAAAAATAGATGGATGGCGTGGATAGACCACATCCATTCACAGTGGGCCCAAAAGAGTTTAGTCAGGCAATCCGATTTCCTCAATGTGGTGGGAATTGGACCGCACTGAGGTAGCATGCGGGATAGCTCCCAGGAGACCATTACTCTCTCTCTCTCTCTCTCTCTCTCTCTCTCTCTCTCTCTCTCTGTGTGTGTGTGTGGGAAATGGTTCTATGCTGCGGGAACTTCTTATGAGGTAGAGCTTTGTGGGCCCTACCTTGATGCGTGTCAAACATCTACTCTGTGAATTTGATGGATCCCCTTTAAATGATGGGATATCCCAAAAATCAGCCGTATAGGGAACTCAGGTGGGCCATACCATCTAAAATAATGTGAAGACTTGCTTAAAACATATAAAAGTACTTGGTGGGGCCCACCTAAAATTTGGATGCATCTGAAACTTGATCTGACCCCTCGTACAAGTGAGACACACATAATGGATGGGCCGGATTTGCGAACCACACCTCAGTGGGCTCAACAAATGATTATGAATGTTTTAATGGGAGGATAACCCCTCTCAACTTTGGTATGTGGTGTGGCCCACAAAAGTCATGGATTGACTTGATTTTTAAGCACGAGGCCTACCATGGAATTTTGTATCTGACTGATGGGGTAGATGTTCGGCACACATCATGGTGGGGCCCACACAACTCGACCTCATGAGAAGTTCCCATGAGCTCGACCGCATAGAACCATTTCCACACACACACACACACACACACACACAATTTCATCCCATCCCATCCATGACCTAGAAAAGGGATGAATAGAGAAAAATAAGGCCAAAATCAATAATGGGTTGGATCATCTGATCAGTACTATTTTTGCATTGTAGTGTATGAAATGTTTTGGAGTTAATAAGCGGTTTAGATTAATTGATTGGACTGTCCAAGTTAACATATGCAAGAACATTATACTTTAGTGCTCTGAGAGTACCCAAGCATTTCTGTTTACTATGGATTTTATGTATAAGCCTCTCCCTCGGTTTTTTTTTTTTTCTTTTTTTTTCTTTTTTTTTTAATCTTCATGGTATCATAATCTAATCACCACCAAAACCTATCTGACAAATCCAATCACTACCAAAACCCATCTTTGTCAATCCCACAGTTCCTCATTTCCATACCTCCTGCCCGCCCTCTCAACAGCCCTCTAAAACACATTCCAGCTACCTTTCTCAATTATGGTGAACTCAATCCATTCAAAACCCATCTCTGCCAGCAACCATCCAAAAACAAAAAACACAAATAGACAAGAATGGGAAAGGAAAAAAAAACGACCCCTAACACACCACATCTAGAGGCCCACCTCATGTTTATATGCCACCCAATACCCAATATATAACTCTTGTGGCCCATAGGAAGTTTTCAATGGTGGTTGTTAAATCACCACTGTTTTTTGTGGTGTGGTCCATTTGAGATTTGAATATGCCTTATTTTTAACATGACGTCCTAACATGGGCAAGCCCAATGGATAAACAGAGTGGATAGCAGCCGCCACACACCCATGCACGTGCGTAGTGGGATTTCACCACCTATGGGTTTCGAACCCAAGACCTCGCGTTGAAACTCCTCAGAGTCCACCACTCGGGCAAGGACTGGAACCTAAGACCAGTGGCATGAATTGATTGTATAACAAGTTGGTGATAAATACAGGTGTGACCTTTAATTGGTGATCAAAGTGCGTTAGTGAGATGAGTTGCACCATGCACCATGCACTGTATTCTTTTTAATAAAATATTCATAACTTTGTGTCATTTGGGACAAGCACATGAAGTGGGTGATAGGAAGCATTGGTCGGTGCTCAATGGACCCCCATCATATTGTCTATATTTTATTGAAGTAGTCCATTTATTCTGTGGAATCATTTTCAAACATAATCCCAAAAATGAGGTACATCCAAATATTAGGTAGACCACACTAAAGAAAACAATGGTGATTAAATGCCTATCATTAAAAACTTCCTTAGTCCTACATTATCGTTATTGAACAGGTCACATGGACCTGGATGAAGAGAAAACACAAAGACCAGATTTATCTAAAACATTTGTGTGCAAGAATTTTTTAGTGGTGAGCATTCAATCATCATTGATTTGTGCGGTGTGGTCCATCTAAGATTTGAATCTGCCTCAATTTTTGGGCTCATGAACTAAACTGATTTGGAAAAATCAATGGATAGAATAGATAAAAATGGACGGATGACATAGATAAAATATATACATTATGGTGGATATAGAGCTTTAATGGTAACCACTTAATGGTTGTTACATTGACCGTGGGGCTCATCTTGATATATAGAGCTTATCAGTTTTCCCAGCTTATTTTAGGGCATGGTCCAAAAATCGAAGCAGATCCAAATATTGAGTGGACCATATCACACGAAACTGTGGTCATCAAGAAGTTTTTAATGGTGGCATTCAATCCCCACTGTGTGGTCCACTAGAGAATGGTATATGCTTCATTTTGGGGATGATATCTTAAAATGAGCTAGGAAACCTGATGAACAGCATGGATATACAACAAATACATCGAGGTGAGTGCCATGGCTAGGGTAACACTTCCTGACAAGTTTGCCTAGTAACACCTAATCGGCTCCCTTTCAAAGGTAGGCAGATTTTTGCCAAAGGGTGTTACATCCATTTTATGTGCTCATTTTAGTACAATGAAGCAGATCCAAAACTCAAGTGGGCCACATAAGAGGAAACAATGAGAATTCAATGACCACCATTAAACATTTGCATGGCCACAAAAGTTTTACATCATGCTAATATTTTTGTATTTTCACTTCATCCTGTGTAAACAGTTTGGATGGCATACAAACATCAAGGTGGAGCCCACTGTAGGCATTTCTTTTCCTAATTTTTCCCTTCATGCTGCTCACTTGAGTTTTAGATCCGCTTCATTTTTTGTAGAATGTCGGAAAATGAGCTTACAAAATAGATGAATGGGGTGAATATCTCACAATCATCATAGTGGGCGCCACTTAGCATCTCAGACTTCTTGGGAAAGGCTTTGGGAGGAAATCCACGTCCCTTTCAAAGCCTAGAACATGGCTAGGACTGTCAATGAGCTGGGCCTGAGTTGGCCTCAGCCCACATTTTGAACTGTTTTGAGCTGGGCCATTGGGCCAACCCTATTCAAAATTTAGATTATGGTAGGCCTGAGCCCAACCCATTGACAACACACCTATGTACTATGTTGATGTGGCAAAGTCATGCAAAGGCTGTAGGTTGCCATCGATTGCATGATGGAGGCATTAGGGTTGCTCCGTGTTCGTGGCAGTCATCCGCCCGTGGTAGGAGTTGAAATTCGTAATCGCATCGATTGCAGGGTTATGCTAGTAGTGAACCGTATGATCACACCTGAGGAGATGAGATTTAGCGACGATGAGATCGACGACATGATTCTTCAATATCCCAAGAGGGCGGTGGTTAGGTAGAACAGGCGAATCGAGAATTCAGGATAAAAGTCAATCTTCCTAACATCAATGGTCAATTTACATCGATGATTTTCTCGATTGGCTTTTTGAAGTTGAGTGAATTTTCAACTATATAGATTTTTTTCAAGAAAATAAGATTAAACTTATGACTTACAAGTTGAAGAGTGGAGCTTCAGGTTGGTGAGAGCAACTTCAACTTGAGCGAATGAAACAAATGAAAGTGTTAATCTGTATGTGGTCACAAATAAATCAATTGTTTTACGCACGGTTCCTCCCTCACGATTATGATCAAGAATTGCTCCAATAATTCCAAAATTGTTGGATGGATAGCC